>NC_046156.1:203873228-203940728 GCF_011064425.1 Rattus rattus | reverse complement strand
ACAGAAAAACCCTGCCTCAAAAGACAGAAATAAATAAATGGATAAGTAAACAATAAGTGAATGAATACGTCCACTCCCAAGCCTCAATGAAAACCGACTAAGTATGATTCTGGAAAAAGGCTCTGAACACTAGTTTAGTGTTTTTTTCAAAAGTTCTGCAAATTATTTTGATTTGAAGCAACAATGTGAACCAACCATTTCCGTGAATGGACTTCAGTGCTGGAGAAGGAGGTAAATCCCCTGCTTTTGTAATAATATAAAGATTGAAAGTCACAAAGTTCACAGCAGAAAAAATAATATCCTGTCCTATCATTCCTCTAGCTCTGAACTGACTCTGCACCTGCCAAGCTTCCGGCTGAAAAGCCTCCCACCTACATGACGCCCCGCCGGGACTTCCCATTGGAAATACCGAAACTATCAGTGAGAAGCACCCCAAGTCAATGCTCCTCTCCTACACAGTACAGCAGGGCTGCCTGCAGGTGCTGTGCACTGTTTTAACACAAAACAACTAGCCTCTCCCCAATAAACAGTAAAACTCTTAAATGCTTTAAGAAGAAAGAAAACCAAAGACATAAGTGTTCCCTCAGCTAACAAGGATGAGTAGATGTGGAAGCCATTTATTTCCCTGTGTAATCCCAACGCAGCTAAATGTACTTCAGAACCAAGGTGAGTGGTTATGTATTCACCAGTTACATACTTTCTGATTAGCCTGAGACTTGGAATCTTCGGACAAAACCGCATTCTTTGCACGTTGCAGAGTGATATCTTCGAAATCAGTACACTTTGGCAGAACTGCAAGTCTCTCCCCAAGGGCTTCTGTCTGGACTCTGTTTTGAGGGAGGGCAGAATCACAGCAGAATTCTTTCAACTTTTCCAGGGACTTTGAAACAATCCTGGGCCTCAGACATTTCTTTGGCTCTTGGGAAATATGAAGAAGAAAACACACCAATAGTATTTTGGCTTCACTAAATCAATTCACAACCTGCACAGAATTTTTCAGAAGGACACTCCCCTTAAAGCAATGCGCTTGGCTATAATGTGACAAAGAACACTGTGTTCAAGGTAAAAATGACCCATTTAAACATTCATATAATTTCATTCGTTGATAAAATCCATAGAGAACTACAGTGAAGGAGGCTGGCAAGATGGCTCTGTAGGAATGGTGCCACCAAGTTGATGACCTAAGTTCAATGATGACCACAAACAAGATAGGAGAGAGCCACCCACTTCCAGCTATCCCCTGACCTCTACAGACACATGGCCCCCATGCACAGACACGCACACACACAATAAACAAACAATAAAAGAATAAGCAGTGACATTTTAATTTTAAAAAGCAGGACTCTAGTGGAGCTTTGCTTCTTGTGTCTTTGTGTATAATGACAGACAGGACAGGAGTGATGACCGTCGCTATTGAGATATCTGAAGCTAAACAGGGAATTGATGGATAGTCACTAACTCAGCACACAAGATTCACACCCATTCCTTAGAAAAGCAAAGCGTCAATCCCATTGGCAACACAAAATGCTTGAGACTCAGGAATGGGGGGCGGGGGGCACTATGGAGTCTGGAAAGTTCTGAAACAAAAAGAACTGATTCAAAGTAAACTGAGCCTTCATTCTTCTCCCCCTTTAAGCTCTGACGGCCTTTCTCCCACTCAGCATAGAGACTTCTCTGGAAACATATAATATGCAGTATTTCTGGTTATAAACTACTGGAAAATGACAGGAGCCACAGCTGGCTAGATACAGAAATAAAAGGAGGGATTATAAAGAAGTCAGAAAGAGAGATGCAGGGGACAAGACGGTCATGATCAGGGTTGGAAGTGTGGAACATGAAGAGGCTCTGTTCACTAGTATAGAGTTCTACAAGTCAAACATAAAAGACTTGAGATAGATAATAAGAAGACTCACTGGGGACGGGAAGACAGCTTCCTGGGTAAGGGTGCTTACCAACAAGTCTCACAACCTGAGTTCAAAGCCAGAACTCACACAACATAAGGAGAGAAATAACTCCTGCAAATTGTCCTCTGACCTGTTCTCCCTATGTACTAGGACACACACGAATACACACCAATAAATGTAACAGAAATGTTTCATCTTTATAACCAAGATTTAAGACAGATAAGGTGGCAGAAGAGATGGCCCAGTGGTTAGTCCACATACCGTCCTTCCATCGGAGAACCTGAATTCAATTGCCAGCAACCAACATCAGATGGCTTATAACCATCTGTGACTTCAGCTCCTGGAGGATTCCACACCTCGTGCCTCTGCAGGCATCTACACTCTGCACACACACACACACACACACACACACACACACACACACACACAACTTTTTTTTTTTTTTCTTAAAAATGCAACAATACTGAATGAAAGAGCCAGTTGGAAGAATTAATTAGAGAACTGAGCTCTCTGTGGC
The DNA here is from genome assembly GCF_011064425.1 of Rattus rattus. Taxonomy (NCBI): domain Eukaryota; kingdom Metazoa; phylum Chordata; class Mammalia; order Rodentia; family Muridae; genus Rattus; species Rattus rattus. The sequence goes on along the minus strand of NC_046156.1, from coordinate 203,938,307 downwards.
CCTAGCCTCCCAAACACCAGCTGAGGAACAGCATTGATCCTTTTCCACACAGGAAAACAAAGTCAATGGTCTCCTCTGCCTTCTGCGGAACCCAGGGAGCTGAGAAGACTTACTCTCTAGCACTTACCAGGATTGTGAGATGCTACTGAGGTGTTTTCTCCTTCCTCCTCTGGAACTGTCTTTGCTTTCTTGTTAGTGGGCTCGCCATTCCCCAGTGACCTCTTCCTGCTGTCACCTTCTGTCACCTATATCGGGAAGGTTGGAAATGGTGTGTTAACACTATTCCAAGGCTTCAGGTCTCTGGAGTTATTTAACCTTGCTTCAGAGTGATAGTAAGTTCCTTCCTTCCACTCTCTTAGAGTGATCTACTTTTCACTCTGAAAAGGCTTTTGGGGTGACTGTTTTTGCCATCAGACCTAGATACTGGCAGGCACGGTATCTCATTACCTCACATCCTACTGAAATTATGTGGCATTCTCTGTCTTTCCTACTTATATATGAATACCTTCCCTACTTAAATAGAATACCTCTAGAAGATCAACAAAAAAAATCCATTTTCAAAATGCAAAATTATGGGAGGAAGAGGAGATAATAAACGAGCAATGTATTTCCTGTTTCAAAGCTTCTATCCACTATTAATAGATGTCCCGGGAATATCTGTTGGCAGGTAATCTAGGAAAAACTTTTGCCTGGTATTCTCTCAGTAGTGAGTGCAAAATAAATCTTAGTGAATTTACGAAAATGTAAATGAACTTCAAAAAGAGTAGAGCATCAATCAGTATAGGAAACAAATATAAATAAAAGGAATTAAAATTCTTAAGCTGATTTGCACCTGCATTAAAATACAGTATATAGCTAAAGCCAGTTATAATCACCTTCTACCTCTTTAATCTAGGAAATGGCAAGGCCTTAACGCACCCTGGCCAAGTGTGACACATTGCTAGCCACTGTGGGAAACTTAACAGGGAACCCTAGGTATCCGGCTCACCCTTGGGCCTGCGTTTGTGGCAGTATCACTATGGGGTTTTGTTTTTGTTTCACTCTGCTTTGTTTTGAACTATTGGAAGGGCTTCAAGCAACAGGAAGTAGCCAACGATAAGCATCTACAGAAACTTCATCCATTCAAATGCTTACACTGGGAATCTGTACAGTAGAACAATATTCTTGTACGGCGATCTGAAATACGGAGCAGTGTTTCTGAATTGACACTAGCCTTAGAGACAGCTTTATTCCAATCGGCCAAGCAAGCATATGTAAGCAAAGCCTCTCTTTAAACCATGAAGGGAAAATGTAAAGGAAAGAATGAAGAGCGGGGGTTTAAAAACGCATCCTGGACCGGCCAGTTCTTGCCATTCGCCAGAATAGAAGTTCCTGCCTCGCGTTCCGACTAACGACTGGAACCACCAAGGCCTCAAATCTATTACATCTAATCGGGTAATAAAGTTTTTCAATGAAAACAAGGACCAGCAGAAGCCGCCACCTTCTCCTTCCCTGGCTCTGCCCCTCCTTAGTACTACCCACCATTAATAGGCTCTCGTAAGGCCTCCGCTTCCGGCCATGGCGCCTACGCGCCCGCTCCGCCCTGACCCCGCCCCTAGCTGTCTGCCCCCGCCCCGCCACCTGGCTCCGCCCCGTCGCGGACAGAACCGCCCCGGACGGCTTTCGCCTAGGTGGACGCTGGGGGCGCTGTGGAGCCGTACTCTACCTTCTCTGCTGGTTCTGTGGGGGACACGCTGGATCTTAGGCTTCCCGCAGACTTGAAGAACCGGCTCAGAACCACTTGCCTCCCCGGGTCTGGGCCAGCGGCATTAGAGCCTCCCGACGCGGATTTCCTGCGGGGCATTGCACTGTGCAGAAGAGCTGGCCTGCTGGGAGCGTGAGCGCGCGGCCGCACTTCCTCGCGCCTGCGCGCGCGCGCACGCCTCAACCAGTGAAGGGCGCGGCCTGGTGGGGGCGGGGCCTTCGCTATACAAATAGGATGCGGGGTGGGCCTTGTGGGGGCGGGGCCTTAGCTGCACAAATAGGATGCGCGGCGGGCCTTGCGGGGGCGGGGCCTTAGCTGCCTTAGTGGTACTCCGCTCCAGGCTGCGATTTCGCGCCAAACTTGACGGCACTCTAAGCTGGTGGGGTCTGATCGCCGCTGCAGACATGGTTCGTCCGCTGAACTGCATCGTCGCCGTGTCCCAAAATATGGGCATTGGCAAGAACGGAGACTTACCCTGGCCTCTGCTCAGGTACTAACTGGGCTGAGCTCGGGAAACCCAGGCGGTTCACTGAGTAGGGTCGGGCGCTTGGCTTGGACGCGCAGGCCGACCTGCTCGGAGACCGGCGTGAGCTGGTAGGCCCTGCCGGCCTCAGCGGGAGGACAAACTATCGGAGCCCGCGGTGATCCCCCTGCCGTGCCAGCCTTTGCTCACAGGCTCCCTGGCTGAGAGCAAAGTCCGGCCACTGAACAAGCAGCAACACCACCCCCCCACACCCGGGCTCGCACCTTTCGTCTTTGACTGGAGCCTGAGCACACACATGACTGGTTAACACAGTGTTTCTCTTTCAGGAATGAGTTCAAGTACTTCCAGAGAATGACCACAACCTCTTCAGTAGAAGGTAAGGTGGAGTTATTAAGTCATGAGGATTCTAGTGTTTGCTTGAAGCAAGATTTACAATGTAGAGGCAGGAGTAGGAAGTCTCCCCTGGGAATCTGGGATCTTTATTTCTTGCCAGAAATTTTTGTATGATTCCCAGAGTTTATAAAAATACATATGCTTGAAATGTTGTTAGCAAGTGCATATAACTCGAATATAACTGGGCAGAATCAGCAGCAAAATTTAGCGCTTTGAATAGAGACCCGAGCTGGTATTTAGAATTGTTACTGGAAGACAAAATTACTGTGTAAATGGAAAGAAGTGCAGGGGAGAAGAGGCTTTAAAAAAATTAAATCTATTGGATTTGGGGGGTCAGGAAGGCATGGTGGGATGAAGGTCTTTCAGTGAGACAGTCTGGGTGACTGACTTGAAATAAAAGAATGAGGAGTGGTATGCAGTAATTATAAGGTAGTTTCAATTGCTTGTAATTGTAAGGACATGCGGTGTAATTTCCCCTAACAGACATGTTTGCTTATCATACAAGAGGGATGGCAGAGCTGACAGAAAAACAGATGTTGAACAACAGTAGAGAACATGTAGGTCACTAGTAGACAGGTTGGCAAATGCCACCTTAACACAGTCTACTCTCAAGAACCTGAATATCAGGACTGGGGAAATGGTCCAGTCAGTCTGAGGTCTAAGGACCAGAGTTCAAAACCTACCCCCAGAATAAAAACCTGGACACAGTGGCATAACAATACGAGGAGCATTAGGGAGGCAGAGACAGAAAGACCCATGGTGCTTGCTCTGTAGCCAGATTTGTAGGCTTCAGGTTCAGTGAGAAACCTTGATTGCACTGCCTGGCCTGGCCTGTGGGTGCACAAGGCACACAGGGTACATTTTTTTTTTCAAAATTTATTTACTTTTAATTTTAATGTCTGTTTTGAATGTGCCTACATACCTGTATATATAAAACATGTGGACCTGGTCCCCACGGAGGCCTGAGGAGAATATCAGTTCCCTGAGACTAGAGCTAAAGACAGTTGTGAGCCTCTGACCCAGGTCTTCTACTGTGCTTTTAACAGCTAAACGATCCCTCTAGCCACCACGAATCATGTTCTTAAAGATCTCTAAATATAACACGGTAATTGTTGTTCAATCGGGATGTCTGAAATTCAAGGTCTTCCAAGTAATTAAATAACAGGGAAGCTGTATGTACAGTTCTCATGACAGTACTTTTTAAATGTATTTTTATTCTTTGAAAGTTTTATATTTTATACAGTGTTTGTTGATTATATCCATTTACCTTCTCACTCCTCCTGTACTCCCTTCTCCTTCCCTAGTTCACGTTCTACTTGTTATTAATAACCCTGTGTGTGGCCATTGACTAGGGCATGAGCAATCAGCCCAGACCCAAAAGATAGACTGACTCTCCCTCTCTCAGCAGCCATCAACTACCAATAGCTATGGGTGGGCCCTCAGGGACTCCTTCTCCATACTTGAATTTTGTCTGGCTTGATCTTGTGCAGGGACCTGATAGAAATTGATGCATACATACGGCAGCCCTGTCATGGCCAAAAGTCAGCTTTTCACAGCTCTTTCCCCTTCTTCCAACTCTTAATGTTCTTTCTGCCCCCTCTTCCACAAAGGTTCTTGACCTTTGAATACAGGTAGAGATGACCTTGAATATACATATAGGTAGGTATTATTTCTCTGGGATAGGTGAGTCAGAGAAAAGTAGTTTTAGATGGTAAACACATTTAATCTCAAGAATTCTGGGAGTAGGAACTATTCTCTTCTCCATTTTAGTTAGAGTCTAATAAAGCATATAAGGTTATCTAGTGAATCACAAAATCTAATCAACCTGAGCACTTTGAACTGAAATTATACATGGTTGCAATGGATTAAAACCTAAGTAAATGATATAAATTGGATGAGCCAAAAGGAAAAATTGTACTATATGTAGTTAATGAGAACTAAATCTGAATTTTAGGTAAAGCTGTTCATCTTAATTTTTCCAAAGGATAGCCACTAGATGTCACTATGACAACCATCTTGCCTATGCATGTCACTGAAAATATACTGAACAAGTAAGTGTTTTCTGATATCCCTTCTGCTTGGTTTTATAGGTAAACAGAATCTGGTGATTATGGGTAGGAAAACCTGGTTCTCCATTCCTGAGAAGAATCGACCTTTAAAGGACAGAATTAATATAGTTCTCAGTAGAGAACTCAAGTAAGTGCTATAACAGGAGCTCACCACAAGAATACTGATCTGTTTCCCAGGGCTAAAATGAGGTGATGAACATCTGTGGGGGGAGGGGGGTCTGTTTGCCTGCATGTGTGTGGCAGGTGCACATGTGTGCACCCAAGCACACAAAACTGAACATGGCCCTTCTGTGTCCTTCCTGAGGCTCTGTCCACCGTGTTTCTGTGCCCAGGGGTCTCTCACTAATCTGCCCTCACCTATTAGGCTAGGCTAACTGACCAGTAAGATCCAAGCTAAACTTACTGTTTTCCAGGTCCTGGGGATCAGACTTGGGTCCTTGTCCATGCACAGCAGATACTTTATGGTATTATTCCCCCCAGTGCCTTATAAATGTCTCACTATCCAAACCAGTCGGTACCAACAGAACTCAACCCCCTAAAGAGACCAGAGCATTAGCTACGGCTTAAACCCCTGAGTCACAATGCCTAGCTGAATATCTTAATTCATTAGAAGCTGAGTGGCCACTTAACACTATGGGGCGAGTTAATTCTGTTCCTTTAAGTGGTTGATTTTTATCACCTTAAGAATTAGAAAAAAATATGGTAACAGTTCTGCAAGTTCCCTCAAACCATTATTCTATAGACTTAGCTATCAGTTATAATATGATTTATAACTGGTCTCTAATTGCATGAAAACTAAAAGTGCCTACGTTTTAAGTTTCAGTGAATCGAAGTGGTTGTCCCATTTTTTGAAATGGACTCTAAATGCAGTAAGCTGTGAAGGACATGTGCTATCTGTAGTTAGCCACAATACCCACGTGCTGTGGGTTCTTTATGCAGTGTCAGAGGTGAACATCTCAGAGTATTGAAATGGCCCAGGAATCAGGGAGAAGGAAGTGTCTGCAAGGTATCTTCCGATTTAACATTTGAATAGTTAATTCCTTCTTTGTGACTGGAAATGTCTTAAGAACCTGAGATGGTTGGGAAATAACTCAGCAGTTGAGAACACTGACTGCTCTTCCAGAGGATCTGAGTTTGGTTCCCAACACCCATGTGGCAGCTCACAACTGGGTGTGACACTAATCCTGGGGGACTTAGTGCCTTCCTTTGGCTTCTAAGGCACCACGCTTTCATGCCCATTGTACACAGGCACTCATGTAGGCAAACACTTATGCACATAAAATTAATAAAATTAATTTTATTAGAAGGACTTACATAGGTAGGTGGATAAGACTAGCTAGAAGTCAAAAGTAATAGTTTGACCTTGACCATGACTTTGACATCGTCGTTGCTACCAGTCTTTGCTTACTGAAATAACTGCCTGGATCTTAAAGGAGTTTTAGTTTGGATGATTTTGGTCAGCATATGACTACAGTCTAAGGGAAAGTTAGGATTGAGGATATTGACTATTCTCCCTTAGATTACTACATAGTCATCAGCAACCATGCACCATCGGAGAGTAGCAGGCACTGCTTGTTTGAACTGCAGTCAAGAATGCCACTCCCGTGTCTTTTATTCCAACCCACGCAGAGAAGCAGATGCGGTAGAAGCTATACTTGTGTATGAGCTTACTTCGTTGTCGGGGTTGGCTTTCACGGATGTGAGGTAGTCACGTGAATCAGAACCTTGGAGTACAGACATCAGGGAGAGCAAGCTGGAACTTTCCAGTGGGTGCTCTGGCCCCTCTGGGAGGTCTCAGCTCTACCCTTAAGGCCTTTTGGTGGTTTGAAACAAAGTCGTCATAGATGTGCTTACATCTACCAGACGAGCACCAGAGTGAAGGGAAGGTAGATCAGCCCTGGGAGGAAGAGAAAACACTTCCATAGCTGCATGCTAAGATTTTTATGTAGGGTTCCTCCCACTCGCCTCCTACAATGGCATAGGTTAAAAATTCGAAGGGCATAGGCAAACATTTGCATTGGTCGCCTCTGCTGATGGGGAACACATGATATGCCTCTCACCACCTGCCTCCATCTTCTTGCTGCTCCCTGTCTTGGTTGCTAGGATATTCTGGTGTTCACTCTCCTCGAAAAGAGTCCGAATTCACGGGCTATATTGCTATTCCCAAGGGCTTTTTAATAACATATTCTTGAATACTACTCAAATTTATTTATGGCCAGCTTGAGCTAAAATAAACAAAGAAATCTCAGTGGGGGAGATGTTCGGGTGAACCAGCATTTCTGCTCAAATGATAAGTCTGATTTCTCCTTTATGACCCCCTGTGGCGTATATAATTGGATTTGGTTGCTTTCTGTGTGTTTATATATAACGTTGAGTGGAGTGCTTTGGTTTTGGTTTTGGTTTTGGTTTTTAAGGGTTGGGTTTTTTTTTTTGTTTGTTTTGTTTTTTTTTTTTTTGAGTATTTTGGAGAAGTTGGAATATCATTTAGGGGAAGACTGTATTAGGGTTCATTTTTTCTTCAATCTCTGGGTTCTCTACTTGGTTTTCCCTTTACCCATGTTCAGAGCTGGGTCCAGGTGCTGTACCCCAGGACTAGCATTCCACATGGCTGTCACTATCGCTTACACAGGCTTTTCCTAGAGCCTGGGTTTTAGCCTCTAACCCCTTATGGGAAAATAATGACTCCTCAAGGTAACCCCAGAGTCACTAAGGTCTGGAGAGGAGATGCTGCTGTCAAACTTTCAGGGTAGTCAAGTTGTAACTTTAATAGAACCGATGTGGGGGATAAGGAGGCCTGCTGACAGGGACGAGACAGTGGTAGTGCTCACATGACTGAAGATGTTTGCTGGCCCTTTGAGTTGGGAGTCTTCACTCTCTTCTATACCTACTATTCTCAGTTTGGTCTTTTCATTGTGTCCTGGATTCTGTGAATGTTTTGAGTTAAGAACTGTTTGCTCTTTGTATTTTCTTTGACAGTTGTGTCAGTGTTTTCTATGGTATCTTTTGCCCCTGAGATTCTCTCTTCTATCTCTTGTATTCTGTTGGTGATGCTTGCATCTATGACTCCTGATCTCTTCCCTAGGTTTTTTATCTCCAGGGTTGTCTCCCTTTGAGTTTTCTTTAATGATTCTATTTCCATTTTTAGATCCTGGACGGTTTCGTTCAATTCCTTCATCTTTGTGTTTTCCTGTATTTCTCTTAGGGATTTCCGTGTTTCCTCTCTAAGAGTTTCTACTTGTTGTGTTCTCCTTTATTTCTGTAAGGGATTTATTTCTGTCTTCTATCAACTTCATGTGATGAGAATTTAGTTCTGAACCTTGCTTTATTGGTGTGTTGGTGTGTCCAGGACTTTCTGTGGTGGGAGAACTGCGACCTGATGATGCCAGGTAGTCTTGGTTTCTGTGGCTTATGTTCTTGTGCTTGCCTCTTGCCTTCTGCTTATCTCTGGTGTTAGCTGGCCTTGCTGTCTGACTGGAGCCTGTCCCTCCTGGGAGCCTGTGTAATCCTGTGATCCTGGATGTGTCAGAAACACCCCCGGGGGTGGGGGGGGGTGAGCTGCTACTTGGGTGTGGGCTGAGGGGGTTGGGTCCAGAGCAGAGGCCTGCTCCAGTACAGGTGCAAACCGGAAGGAGTGTGGGTCTCTGGCTGGGTGGGGTACCTGCATCTTGGGGCCCAGAGTTCCTGGTTCCGCCTGGTATTGGGGCTAGATTTGGGGTATCCTGTGGTCCTGAATGTGTCAGAATACCTGGGGAGCTGAGCTGTAACTGGGGTGGGGGCTGAATGGGTTGCATCCCAAAGCACAGGCTTTGTTCCCAGCACAGGTGCAAACCAGGAGTCTGCCTTGGTTTTTTAAATAAACTAGAGTTTATTCAGATTTCACCATTCTCCCATTACTGTTCTTTTATTATTCTAGGATCTGATTCAATATCAAACATGTGTTGTTTCTCTTCAGTTTCTCCCAACCTATTACAAGATTATTACTTAATTACAACTAATAGAGGATCATTTTATTCTGAAAACTTACCTTGAGAGTTACTATGACCAAGAAAATGTCCTAAAATAAAGAGCCAGAGTGACCTAGAGATTGAAAGGAGCCCTTCTTTAAATGAAGCACTCAGTGTGGTGACCTAGATAGGTGGGCTGTTTAAGACACCCACCTATGCATAAGAACATCAATCAACAGTTATTTGAAAGCTCCTAGAAAAGCACGAGGCAAAGGAAGACAGGAGAGCTCCTCTGCTTTGGAGAAGTCATGGAGGAATGGTTTTGGAAGTAAGGGGCTTGCGTTCGTTCAATCTTTAGACAGGGTAAATTCCATACTGAGTATGCAAAGGTTACTGGAGGGCACTATATTTCTTTCTACATGAATCCCCTTTTTAATTGGGAGCATACTCTGAGTGCCTATAAATCAGACTCTGGGTCCTGGACAACGTTTCAGAAAAAATAGTAAAGACCCTCTGTAGACCAGGGAAGCTCTCTTGCTCTTGGGAGCTCTGGGTTAGCAGTTAAGTTCAGGACTTCATGGGTGACTTCTTATTGTTCTGCGTATACAGGGAATTGTCGGCGCCTGCACCGACACAGTACCGAGAATCAGGCGAAAGCCTGTGGGATGAAAGAAACACACACACACAGGTTATTCGTGTCAAGCCAGAAGAGGAAGAGAGCTTCTGGTTTCTTTATTGACCAACTATATATCCCAAGTATAGCACTTAGCAGGAATCTGCCAAGCACAGTGGGGAACCCTGGCTGAGACTTCAGTAACAAAGGACTGACTATGTGGCCTGAATAAATTAGGGAAATAACCGGGAAGGCCAACCTAATTCTTTGACTCAGGTGAGAAGTACCTGGCCAGACTGCTCCCAGTTGGGGACAAAAGGCTTCCACATGCAAAGGCAGGGCTCAGCAGGGGTCAGACCTTGCTGGAGACCCAGAAGGGTCTTGTTCTGGCTGAAAACATTCCATGAATGTAAACTTCTTGTACCCTAAATAACAGGGAGAGGCTTTTGATCCTACAATCTAAGGCTAAGGCCAAACAGTGACTAGGCAACTAGGCCCAAATCCAATACGGCTCCCACAGGGAATCAAACCCGGGACCTCAGGCATAGCAAGCACATTCCTGTCCCTCTGGAGATCATATTGCTCTCAGCTTTAGACTGTGTATCAGTTTTTTAATCAGCATTTTCTGTTGTGTTTCATCCCTTACTTCATCCTGACCTCAGCTTTCTATTACTGAAACCACCAACCATCCCAGTCACCATAGATGACTTATGAGCTAGGTCATCTTCTCCATGACTGAATCTTTCCTCCTTCTCCTACCTATTCTGTCCTTGAACATGGTCGTACACAGCCTTGTCCCTAAGTTACCCTGTAACCTTTAGGGATAGCTCGGCTCATTTAACTCATGTCAGCCTCCGCTGTTCTGTTTTGGTTTTCCAGCATAAGTCCAAATATATTTTTGCACTATCCTAATTCCCTTGCATATTGACAGAGAGTGAAAAAGTAAAATAGAAATTGAGAAGAAAGGGAGAATGCCACCTGTAAAGTGAATAGTCCACATTAGTTCTTGATTAATCATTGTTACAACTACCAGTTCAAAGACAATTATGTAAGTAATCCTTTTAAAGCACCAGCTAAGAATTTGACATTGAATTAATAACTTCTGATCTATGTCTAATCACTATAAAAGCCTGGTTGTTTAAGTTTCCTCATTTATAAAGGGAACTGCAACTCCCCTCACCATCAAAACTGAGATCTGAAATTGAGCTAGTCAACATAAGCCTTGAGTTTGTTTAACATTTTCCTTTCTGAGTATTAGTTATATAACTGACAACAAGCTCATTTTCAAATACTTCCTTTTTTTATATTGTTCAAAATATGAAAGTTCTTTTCCCCCGTAGATTAACAATCTGAATGCTGCTTCAGATGTTTCAGGATGGTATGGATATTCTCTGTCTAATATTTAATCAGGTCAGTATTCAAACTGACAGAACTGTTCACTAAACATCTGCACAGTCACTCTGTGGACTCTGCCATTGAACGTCTGCATAGCCACTGTGTGGATTCTGCCATTGAACATCTGCATGTACTCTGCCATTAACTTTACTGTGCTGCTTTGGTCGCCATCACTCATCTGATTGCTGCTGTTTGTCCACACATTTCAGAATAAAGGGCAAAACAAGTCCATATCCCCCAGATGCCTCGCAGAGGTCATTAGCTAAAATCCCATGTTGCTCTGTGGAGGTGTTAATATAGTGCCATGTGTGACCCCACATTGTATCTGTAGTGGGAGACAACCTGAGCAGGAGCTGCATCTGCCGTGGTGGGGTGGAGATGAACCTGAGCTCAGTGCTGACACGGTAACCTACCTAACCCTGTTAAGCCTCCAGAGAGTCCCTCGGTCTCCACCCTGACCTTCACCCCCTCCACAGCAGAGACAGCTCCTGCTGAGGGTGTTTTCCCACAGATACAGTGCGGGGTCACATATGGCTGTATGTTTTGATTCGCAAGTACTATTCCGGCATGAAATGTAAAGTGGATATTGGACACTGGCCATATACATTCTGAGTATTCAGAGTTGGAAGAATTAAGTTTTCATAGTGTAGATTGCTTGCAATTCGGATTATTTTACTAATATGGACAGACTTTTACAAGAACCCTAATTCTTTCTTTTTTTATACCTCAGGGAACCACCACAAGGAGCTCATTTTCTTGCCAAAAGTCTGGATGATGCCTTAAAACTTATTGAACAACCAGAGCTAGCAAGTAAAGTGGACATGGTCTGGATAGTCGGAGGCAGCTCTGTTTACCAGGTAAGGAGAGCTGTAGGTAAACAGAGGGACACCCTCCCCCACTCCCCGCCATGTACGTAGGAAGCAGCACGTTGCCCTCCCCGTAAGCCACACAGGAGTCAAAGTACATTATCTGACACTGTCATGCAAAATAAACATAAAGGCAAGGGTAAGGTTTATCATTTATACCAGTCATTTATAAATAGAGCATGTATATGTCAGTGTATAAAATGTCATATTACATTATGATGTTACACCACATTTCATGTGCATTAAGCAGATTCACCCTCCCACCCACTCCCATCAACCTCAGTGCCTTATTTTTAAGTCTATTTTTAAACTGGCAAATAATCAGACAACCTGAAACGTGTATTTGTAGAGTGGCTAAATTGAGATATATCACCTTGCTTTTTCTGTGTGATGAGAACACTTGAAATCAGCTCCGAGCAATTTCAAGAGCACAGAACGTAAGACTTTGTTCCTAACCACAATCGCCATGCAGTGCGGCAGAGCCCCCAGATCTTATCCTTCCTGTATAACTGGAATCTTGTGTTCTTTGGCCAAGCTCCTCCCACATACTAGTCATTTTCAATTCAAAGTACTAGTTATTTTCAGTTTAAGAATCAGTCTGATTTCTTGAGCATAGTGCTTATATGGTACGGCTTTCAACTCCCCGGATGTGCCCTGGCTGTGCTGCTGTGGCCTTGCCTCCAGGATAAATGCCATGATGAGAAGAGCTTGGGCTCAGTCAGCACAGACAAACATATGGAAACTTTTCCTCAGGACCTCATGCAGCCTGAGGGCAGCAGGGGACAGCATGGTTTCATAGCGTAGTGAAAGATAATGGGGAAAGCAGAAAATACTCTTTTCCTGGTGCCATTTGATACCAAGCGACTTACAGTTTCTTTCTTTCTTTGTTTGTTTGGCTATTCTTTGGAAAGGTTAACTAACATTTATGTGGAAGATGAATCGGTCCCGCCCTTTGGGTATATGTTAACGTGTGTACACAGGAATGATTCGAGAAAGAAGTTTACAGATTGCTAAACTGATTATAAACCCTCTGTGTCTCACATCCCTGTAACGTTGTCTCAGATTAAGATACGTTGCGTAGACTAAGGACTAAATGCACTTACATAAATCAGCTCTACAGTAAGAAAGTGCAGGCCTACGGGGAGCAGGCTGGCATGTTACAGTACTTTAATCCTTCCTCCATGCCAGCTCTGAAGTGCAGTCACCAAGAGCAAGAAGCCTGTGGCCGTCTGCGCCTGAAATATTCACTATATGTCCCTTTATGGAAAGCTCACCCCGCTTTGATGTAGAGCTGCAGACGCAGCTGCAGTTAGTCCTTTTCTGGTTTGTGGAAACTATTAGAATATTTATTTGATTGCAGCAGTGATAATAAATGATTTAACATAAGCTAAAATACTGAAAAGAAAAGTGCTCTATGCTTGTATTTGGAGGTTAGCAACTTAAAATCTTATATATGCATGTATTTTTTTTCTTCCTATGGATGTTTGAGGATCGATAGTTATTAATGCTTTCTTGGATCTGTTCTTAAGAATCATCCTTTCCAGGCTGGAGAGATGGCTCAGCCGTTAAAGGCTAGGCTCACAACCAAAAATATAAGAATCATCCTTTCCATTAAAAATATAAGCTATTTCTTCCAAGGCCATTTTGTCCATAGAGACTATCAACTTAACATAGACACTGGTTAGCAAAGTTGTTGACCAGAACAGACTGAGCGCCATAATCAGCAAGAGGCAAGAGGCTTACAGAGAAATGGGGGCGCTTTTAGGTAAGGACAGAGTAAGAAAGGTAAACCACCATCTCTGTGGGGCTGGAGACATGGCTCAGCAGTTAAAGCTCTTGCTACACAATCATGAGGACCAGGATTCAGATCCCAGCACCCACATAACACACAGGGCATCCTGTAAACTTCTGTAACTCTGAGTGATTCCATAGCCTCTTCTGGCATAGGCACACAGACGCATTCACCCGCACGGACACAGGAAGACGTTAATAAATAATTAATTTAAAGAAATGGTATACTGAGTGTTCCCAGGGTATTTTTCAACAGTGGCAACCTCACAAAGATACTTTCTTACTCAAGTGTACAGATGCAAACTTCTCTTTGGAATTGCAACAAAGTCATAAGGGGGAACCTTAAAAGAGCAAAGGAAGAAAAGCAGTGTGACTGAATGCTTCAACTTAAACAAAAACTATGATGAGCTAGAGGCCAGGACGTGTTTTCCCAGTTACTAACTGTGGCTAGTGCTATTGTCGCGTGACTGAGCCTCAGGGCAGAGGGTTTATATGTAAGTTCAGGGGACTGAAGGGACGGCTCCGAGGTGAAGAGCACTGGATGCTTTTCTGAGGACTTGAGCTCAGATCCCAGCATCCACATCACAACCATCTCCAACTCGAGCTCCTCCGGCCTTCACAAATCAGTGCTCGCACACGTGTACCCACACAAACATAGATGCCAGCATCGTCTAAATACAAGCAAATCTTTTTTCAAAATATTTTATACCTAGTAAGTGTGAGCAGTTGTAAACATGCATTTAATGCCTGGTGCAAACACAACTAGAACAAGTAGCTTCCAGTCTCTTTGCACTTCAGCACAGGTTAAAGACTGATTCCTTGTGTTTTGTTTTAAAGGAAGCCATGAATCAGCCAGGCCACCTCAGACTCTTTGTGACAAGGATCATGCAGGAGTTTGAAAGTGACACATTCTTCCCAGAAATTGATTTGGAAAAATATAAACTTCTCCCAGAGTAAGTATGCAATTATTAATTAGTGAGAAGCACTTTAAGGACTAATTACAGAAAGAAGGGGGAAGCAAGAGCAAAGTACGATGGCATATATGTATGAAAATTAACTCCGCAGCAGAAGCCAAAGTGTTAAATAAAATAAATTAGTAATGAAAAGAGGAAAAAGAATTACAGAGAAGAGTAAATTTTTTCAGATTTGATTTGAAGTAGCAATGTGTTATGTAGAAAGATAGTTTTTAAATAATATTTTTATTTATTTAAAAATTTCATACAATATATTTGGATCATATTCATACCCCTCCTCCACCTTCTTCCAGGTCATGTTTTCTCTCTTTGAGAACAAAAACAAAAAGAACATGGTATCTAATCTGCATGGCTGAACTCCTAAACATGGGGCCAGCCCTGGAGTGTGGTTGATAGACACAAGGTCACTCTATTGAAGAAAACTAACTTCCCCTTGCAGCACTGTCAGCTGGTTAAGGGTGGGATTCGTCTTGTTTGTCTTGAGCCTGTGCAGCTCTTGTGCATGCTGTCACGGTCACCGTGAGCTCTTGTGTGCATCTGCTCTGTCCTGTCTGGAAAGCACTGTTCCTCAGTCACCCGCCACCTCTGGCTTACAGTCTTTCTCCCTTTCCCATGTAGACCACTGAACCTTGAGGGAAGGAGTGTGTGTGTGTGTGTGTGTGTGTGTGTGTGTGTGTGTGTGTGTGTGTGCGCGCGCGCGTGTGCGCGCGCATGCATAGGCGCGTGAACATCATTTAGGGCTGCGTATTCTAAAACCCCCTTTTTCTCCTTGGTGACCAGTTGTGGGTTTCTGTGTTAATTGTCATCAACTGCACAAAGTAACTTCTCTGATGAGAGTTGAGCATTTGCAGGTATAACAATGTGTTACTGAGAGTCATCTTATTGCTATGTTAATTTAGCAGAATAACAGTAGGCTTTCCCCTAGGGCCCATGGCCTGTCTATCTTCAAGTTTAAGGTAGCCTTGCTGACTGTGTCAGGTATGGGTTCCATCTCATGGAGTGATCTTTTACAAAGAAGAAGCAGTTGGTCACTCCCATAGCATTCATGCCAGGGTTGAACCAGTGTCTCCTGCAGGCCGTTGCTACTACTGTGTCTCACAGAGGTCAAGGTAGGTGAGACTGATGGGTTTTTCTTTTCTGATAGCGCATATATCACCTTCCAGCACTGTGAATTCTAGCCAATAGGAGTGAAGCTTCTAAAGGAGCACAACTAGATTTCTCCATGTTCTGTGGCATAAGAATGTAGTGTCTTTTTTTCACATATACGTGTTCATTTAATTTTTTATTCAGAGGCTAATCTACACAGATGAGTTACAGGGCTTGCCAATTTTACTGTCTTTAAGAAAACTCCTTTAGCTGATGTTAGGTAGCTGTTTCTTCCTAACTGAAGCGTGCCCTCCTGGAGGAAGGAGAAAAGATTTAAGACTCAGGAAGCAAATTCAGTTTATAATGTGCAGGAAGCTTATCAAGCTTAGGAGTAACAAGGCCTCCCTAGAAGTTATGTGACTGATGGCAGCTGCTGGGACCAAGAGACTGATGGGTGATCTATCTGTCTGTCTGTCTGCCTGCCTGCCTGCCTACTGCCTGCCTGCCTTCTGCCTGCTGCCTGCCTGCCTGCCTGCTGTCTGCCTGCCTGTCTGCCTGCCTGCCTGCTGCCTGCCTGTCTGCTGTCTGCCTGCCTCCCTGCTGCCTGCCTGTCTGCCTGCCTGCCTGCCTGCCTGCCTGCCTGCCTGCTGTCTGCCTGCCTGCCTGCCTGCCTGCCTGCCTGTCTGCCTGCCTGCCTGCTGCCTGCCTGCCTCGCTGTCTGCCTGCCTGCCTGCTGCCTGCCTGCCTGCTGCCTGCCTGTCTGCCTGCCTGTCTGCCTGCCTGCCTGCCTGCCTGTCTGCCTGCCTGCCTGCCTGCCTGCCTGCCTGCCTGTCTGCCTGCCTGCCTGCCTGCCTGCCTGCCTGCCTGCTGCCTGCCTGCCTGCCTGCCTGCCTGCCTGTCTGCCTGCCTGCCTGCCTGCCTGCCTGCCTGCCTAACTGCCTATGCCTGCCTGCCTGCCTGCCTGCCTTTTGCCTTTTAGTCACCCATACTCCTGTAAGTCACACAAAGAAACTCACTAGTTCACTAAGCTAGACCTGGGGAGTTGTTCCTTTGGTCTGTTGCCAGTGCCAGATCAGAAATAGAGGTTTATTTGTGCCCCTACAAAGATACATTATAAGAATGTTTACTTGGAAATACTCAGGCTTTAATGATTTTAATGGCATCTAGCAGCGGTCACTAGCTCATTCTAGGGGCATCAGGCCTGTCTTGGGCACTGTGAAAATTGTGATGATTCTGCCTGCTGGTGCTGCTGCCTGCCCTGGAAACAAGGCCTTTACAGCAAGGTGGGAGGGGGTGGCCAGTGACAGCATGAAGCAGTGCTGTCTTTTTTGGGTACTGTGGTCATGTGTGAGTGGTCCTCTGACCAGAGGCATCTACACTGAGATCAAGATGTCAAGGAACAGCCACATGTCCCAGGAGCAGAAAACAGACAGTGGACCCTGAGGTAAGAAGGAAGTTGACCTGTTCTGTCAGCTAGGAGGAGGCCAGTGAGTCTCGCCAGGCACTGCCTTAGAGGATTCTGAGGCAGGACATTGTCCCAGCTGCTGTGACAGATGCACTGGAGGGAACCAGAAGAAGTCTAGATTTGGGGAAAGATGAGGCAGAGGTTAAACCTGCCAGTGTGGTGAAGGTGGAGAAGAAAGGCCGCCCCTGTGATTCCAGTTGGAAACTCCAAGAATTAGAAACCTTGGAGCATTTTAATTTAAAAGTACTTCTAACAGTTAGCTATAACAGGAAAAGAAAAAGTTAGTTATGTCAACACTTTCAGACCAGTTCTTAACACATTTTCCCATATAGTCCAACTCTGTCTAGTAATTATCCTCTGAGTATAAATTTGCTTTTTACACATCCCCTAAAGAAACATAACAACTTAGTCTGGATAAATGGATGGTCAAGCTTTAGAGTAGCAGTCTTGGCACTCTAGAACCGTGGTTCTGAAGTACTTTAGAATTATAAGAAGCAGCCCCTCAAGTCCTGCCTTTGTTTGGGCTTAAACTGAAAACCACAGTTGGTCATTTTCTAAAATGCTTGTGTGAACATTATACCCTGTGTATTTTCTCTTCTGCTTAAATTGTGTATTCTCACATTGTGTGAATGTAGTTCTCAGTTCTCCCTTCTCATTTCTTCTATTTTCCTACTAGCAATAAGACCAGACTGCTGTGCCGTCAGCTTCCTTTAAATACCGTTCTAAGGCTTGCCAGTTCTAATCCAAACATTTCCAAGGTGCTGACCCTTGAGGATCCTTGACAACTTAAATGCCACTGTGGTTCTCTGACTTGTAAAAAGCAAGCCAACGGCTTTGCTTACATAGGGACACATCATGACACTCACCTGTGGAGACTGAGCTCTGTGGTTTTGCTGTACTTACATTCATTCCTATAGTCACAATTTCAGTTGACCATAAATGTGAAAGTATTTTTCTGGACTCTCAGTTCTTTCCCATTTTCTATGTGTGTCATTATGCTACTACTTCACAGTCTTGTTTTGGTTTTAACTGAGTCTCATGTAGCCTGGGCTCATGTGGTCCTGGAAACTCACTGGCTAACCAAGAATGACCAGCTGCTTCCATTTCTCAGGGGCTGGAATTACAGCCACTTTATTCAGCTTACTACATACAACTGTCATCAGGAAGCAAAACCTCTCAGATCTGTTCTCAAGACCGCTTTCCGCCGTTCTGGGCCCTTTGGTTTCCATATGAATTTATATTAGTATGCCAGCTTCTGACAGAGAGCAACCTGGCATTCTCATAGGTACTATATCCATAGAGCACTCTGAAGAGAACGGTCTCTAAACAGTATGAAGCCTGTTAGAGCTTTTCACACAGGTAGGTGTTTACTCTCTTCCCGTAAGCAATGCTTGAGCATTCCATTCGTACACTGCTTTGAGAATGTTTTATTCCTTTGGAGGCTGCGGTCTTCAGGTTCTTCACGCTAGTGTATAAAACTACAGATCACGATAGCTGGTGTCCTGTTCTTCACAGTTGGAGCTTAACTGTTGTCTATATTTGTTGATAGTTGTTTAGTGGACTCCTCTGATACCCTGTAACTCTGGAGTAGAATTAACGGTTAGGGTTGGTAGTCCTTTCTGAGCACTAGTGAAATGAACCCAAGGTGAATGTGTCAGCCGCCCTGTTAGTGTCCTCTGCAGCTCTACTTCCTCCTAGTCAGGTGTCACTATCTCCTCCTCTTGCCTGTGTATCTGATCCAGAACTTCCAGCAGGTTGACTAGGAAATTAGACAAACATCCTACTCGTCCTGTTCATGGTCCCAGGAGGAAAGCACATGACTTTCTCTCGCTGAGGAAGGGCCCTTTGATTTCTACTTCATTGAGTGCTTTGATCACGAAGAACTGTTGGATTTTGCCACATGTTTTTTCTGAACTATTTGACACTATTAATACTGTATATTACATGATTGGTTTTTATATTAAACTAATCTTGCATTTCCAAGGTCAATTCTACTTAAGAATTGTATGAGATTTTTTTTATGTTAGTTATGTCAGTTTACCATTTTATTAGGGATTTTTTATTTGTATCTCTACAAGACAATAGTGTATGATGTTATCAATGTTTAGTTGGTCTTAGAGTCAGGATCTGTTGACTTGCAGTGTGAGGTAGACAGGGTGATTTAGGAAGCTGTGAGTCTGCTTGCTTGGAAAAGCTAGGAATAGTGTGTTGGTTCTTTGCCATCACAGGATTCTGAGGTGAGTGGACTAAGACAGGACAAGGCCATTGCTGTGACATGGACATTCTAAATGACATTCGACAGGAACAAACACCTGTTTCAGTGCAGCATTTGATAACCATGAGTTCTCTGACCTGCACTAACATCACAGCAGCCTCCTTAACACAGAATAGAGGGGATTCCCTAAGAGGAGACCTTAATCTTTCTTTAAGATTAGGAAAAGGGAAACCTCTAGACAGTAAGTGTCTTAGGGTTTCTACCGTACAAAACGCAACTTGGAGAAGAAAGAGTTTGTATCATTTTGTGCTTCCAAGTAACAGTGCATCATGGAAAGAAGTCAGGGCATGGCCTGGAAGGAGGAGTGGGTGCTGCTTACCAGCTTTCTCCTGTGGCTTATTCAGCCTCCTTTCTTCTATGCCCCAGGACCTGCCCATGAGCACCACCACCCACAATGGGATGGGACCACTCACATCAGTTAATCACACAGATAATATAGGCCAATCTGATGGGAATGCTTTCTTGATTAAGATTCCTCCTTCCCGGATGCCCTCATTTTCTGTTATATTGACATACACCACCCAGCCCAGCAAGTGCTCTCTGTCTAGAAGGTAATAGAGTTGCTCTGCCCTGGGCCTTTGTCTAAGCCTCCATCCACTGGAGAGCTTCTCATTGCTGCTAAGGTCGAGAATGAGCTTTAGTCATTCTCCATTCCCCTCCATCTTTTCATCAGCCCCATGTGTATTTATGTATGTTTGTGTTTTATTTAGGTTTTTTAAAAAAAATTGTCAAACCCACACCATTTCATCTCCTGATTCCTCTCCTATCCTCCCACAACTACTCACTCACCATGTCATGTTTTTGTTTTGTTTTATTAACACCCTAAGTCCATGTACTGCAGTCAGTAGTGCAGAGTCCACACCTCTGAAGAGAAATGACCCTTCCTCTCCCCGCGGCCATTAGTTATCAGTCACTCCTAAGCTGGGGGTGGGACTTCCAGGCTTGGTCTCCCCATGCTCAGATCTTGCATGGGTTTGATAACATGCAGTCTTCTCTTGTCCAGAAATCTGTTCTGCAACCATGCACTAATCTCTGCCTCTTAAAATTTTTGCAACCCCTCTTCCACAATGATTCCTGAACCTTGGAGTGAAGGGGGTATAAGGCTGTGTGCGTGTGTGTGTGTGTGTGTGTGTGTATGTGTGTGTGTGTATGTTATGCATAGGGGTCAGAGGACAGTGTCAGGTACCATCCTCAGGAGCACTGTCCTCTTTGAGACTGGTCTCTCCTTGCCTGGAATTCAGTTAGGAGGTTGGCTGGCCCTCAAACCCCAAACATCTCCTGTGTCTACCTCCTCAGCATTAGATATACAATCTCGGCACCACATCTGGTATTTTTATGTAGATGAGGGGCGAGCTTACTCAAGTTCATTTTGATCCCCACTGTCTTCATATACTGATATATTACTCTTAGTTTATACAGGTTTCCATTCAAACACAGTATCTTTCATTAACATCATACAACTTATGATGGGATTTTTTTTCAGTCAGTACTGAAATGAAGATGAAATAAAGATAAAAGCAAGGACTGCTGTGAGTGGGAAATGAATTAGAAAGTGGATGAAGCCTGAGATCCAAAGTCCATATCACCGAGACGGTGGTTTTACGATGCACTGGCCTTTTTTCCTTTAAGTCCTTGCCTATACAACTGTTACTTCAGCAGCACCGTGCCAGCCGATCCCACACAGCTCTGTTCTGTTCACTGATACTGCTTGGAAGAAAATTTCAGTCTCAAATATCATGAGACCTCAACCAAACCAGCAGGCCCAAAAGTTTTATATCAGCAGTATTCTGTTTAATGAGCTAAAAAAAAGATGCTAAGACAAAAGGTCGAGCTATGCTAGTCCATTTTATCATCACTAATAGATCGCCCGAGGCAGACTAACTTTAGAAAAGAGATACTTAGCTCACAGTTCTTGACTCACAGTTCTTGAGCCTGAAAGGGGTGCTATGAGCCTCCGCATGGCTGCTGGTAAAGACCTCAGCAGATGGCTCACAATGACAGGCAGCCCTAGAGAGAGCCTTCACACTTGGACTCAGGAGGACAGAGAGAAACGGGAGTCTCCAAGTCCCATCTGAGGGCATACTTCCCATTAACCTACGTCAGGCTTAAAGACCACCACACCATCATCACACAGGACCAGGCTTTTAACACATGCTGCCTTGGAAGACACGACTCCTGCATACCACAGCAGAGTTGGCAGTTGGTTCCAAAGCTAGGACCCATGCCCCTCATCAGGGAACACCATGGAGTAAATTTTAGATGTTCTGGTGTTTCCTCTTCTGATCCCACTAACTCTTGACTCTTGAGGATACTGGCAAAGTCTCCACCAGAGCCCGTGTTTCTGGTGAAATGCCCATTTGATTGTTTGCTGCAGTTTGCTTTCTTACGGAAAACTGTTTCAAGGATTGTGTTTGCCTCTGAGAGCTTCAACCCAGTCATCTCTGGATTGCTGTAATCTTTTATTATTTCAGAGCTGCTATTTATTCTGACTCTTAATGCTTGAAGAACCTATATAGAGGAAGTGGGCAGAGCCTAAGAATAGGTAGTACGCCAATTCCTGTGGGCCTGGAACTTGGAGTCCAAGTCCTGGCTGGGAAAATGGCTTAGGAGTTAAAGGTATCTGCAGTGTAAATGGTTGGCAAGTGGACCTGGGAAAACAGCTCTGGCCCCCAGGTGAATGCACATACAGGAACATGTATGTAAAACACAAACACGCACATGCACACACTCAGACACACAAACACACACATACACACAGAGTCCAAGTACAGTTCTCAAGATTTTGTTTGGAATTGAGCTGGGGTACTAGTTCACAACTATAATCTCAGCACTGAGGAGCCTGCAAGTTCAAAGTCAGCCTGAGACACAGAATAAGATCCTATCTGAAAACCAAAGTAGTTTAGAATTGTGGTTGTAATTATAACTATTATTTTAAAAGACCGAAAGATAGTAGAGGGAAAAACTGGTTTAAGAAGAGTTCGATTTTAGGTTTACAGAAAGATTGCATGTAATGTGCTACGGAACATATCTAACCAGTCACTTAACAGAGTTTATTATTCTTGGCTCTTGAAAGAGCCTCTTGGTACTTTCGCTTTGTCTTAGTGATTGACAGCCCTGATGCTGGATTTTACACGTAAAAAATATGCAAATGTGACTTTTCCTGACTCATTCCAAAGAAACTCAAATCATAGTTGAAATGGGCCTAGTAAAGTCAGTTTCAAAAGGCAGGAGTACTACAGAGAGTGAACAGCGAGAGACTAGGGAATGCTTAGCAAATAGAGCTGCTTCTTTTGGCACAAGACAAATTTTTTTTTGACACATCCACAATTTTTCCATATTGTAACTAGTGCCAGTATTATATACACAAGACATTGTAAAGTCTTTGGAAGCATCCTTGGCAAGAGTGAGTCTGCAGTATTACCTCAGGAGAAGGGACTTTAAGGACCATGTCAGACACAGGCTCTTCTGTGAAGAAAGAAGGACAGACAAGTACCCAGGAGAGCAAAAGATGGAAACAGCAGCCCGTGGCTCCCTCTCTCGAGGTCTAGGATGAAGCTGCATCATAAGGAGGCATGGACGGACCTGGGAGCACTCCCTGGGAGGCCGACAGCCAGAGGGTCTGAGCAGAGACCTAAGTGACAGTTGGGGGTGGAGAAAGCAGGTGCACTGTGGCTCTAACAGGCAGTCATGGTATGCCACATGTCACCAGGCTAGTAAAGCCATGGTGTGCCCATAAATCAAGAAACCAAGAGTCTGCCTGGGACCAGTCTCAGGCAGCTAAAGATGGTTTGTTTTTCTTTTCTTAGAAATGTGATTTTAGCGATAACTTATAAAAGGTTCCTGAGAACTTGCCTAGTAGCTCATTGGTAGTGTGGTAAGATACAAGAGAAATAGGACCTAGGGTTCATTTTTTGAGGAAAGATAATGAATTCTAAATGAAGAAGATTTGGGGCGTTATACTCTCTAGCAACTGGGTTGCTGTTTCCTTCTATTGCTGAGTGCTGTGGGTATGGCCTAGGGGTGGCTTGCCATGCTGAAGAAAGAGGGAGGAAAACTTGATTCCCATCCCACACTGCTGATGCCCTGGAGTGGGAAGTTAGGGAAGCCACACTTGTTTCAGTGGATGTTGAATTGAATCTCATGAAAACTTTTCTTTTTCAGATACCCAGGCGTCCTTTCTGAAATCCAGGAGGAAAAAGGCATCAAGTACAAGTTTGAAGTCTATGAAAAGAAAGACTAATGGGAAGATGCTCCCAAGTCCTACTGCTTCTCCTAAAAGGATGCACTTCTACTGGCTTGCGATCTATGAGTAATTATTTCTTTAGGGAGGAGTGGCTGGGAAGACACATTTGTTTTGTGTTGTGGAGATGGAACCTAAGGCCCTGTGGATGCTGGGCCAATGCTGTACTGCTAAGCCACCCCCAACCCCAGCCCCTATATAATCCTAATCAATGTTTTCATTTCCCATTAAGCTAACTGGATTATATTAAATGTGCCTTAAGAAATACCACTTGCTATAAAGGTCTCAGCGCCCCTCCCATGAGGCCTCAAGTGGCTCAGCAGCATCTGCATAGGGTGTCGTGTGTACAGAGGACCCCAGAGAATAGTGCCCCTGGAGCCCACGCTGATATGGGGCTCACAGAAACAGGAGCTAGACAGATAAGTCCAAAGGCAGGAATGGGCTTTAAACAGCAGAGCTGAAACTCAGACTTTAAAAGAAAATTAGATCAAAGTAGAGACTGGATTATTCTGTGCACATCACACTTGCTGCAAAGCTCTGTTCACTCAGACAGAAAATCGGTAAATTGAGAACTCCATTGTGTTCCGTGGAGACGAGAGCAGGTGGAAGATTATGTAAGGTCTGAAACATGGAAACTTTCTGTTTCTCATCTTCAGTGAGATTCCAGGGGATATTACAGTGACAGAACAAGAATAGGCTGCTTTCTACAAAAAAGTAATCGCAAGCTTAATAGCTCCTGTTAAGAACTCAGATAATGAATTGAGAATGGATACTGCTTGAAATGAAAATTAATGTTAGAAACTAAACTTTATAAAAATAAAAAAATGAGCATTAAAATGGCTCTCCTCTCAGCATGGTTCATATCATCAGGTCAAAGGAAGTACTTCTGCCCGGCCTTGTAAATTAGTATGATCTTTTTTATCTTTCACTTGACAATTTCATATGGGTTTACAATGTGTCTTAATCATACCAGAACCTCATTCCAACTCCCCCCACTACCTTTGCATCTTCTTTTTCTTTTTATAACCCTCTGAAACCAGTGAATACTTTTCTTCATGTTCCTAGGGCAGCCTACCAGGGGACACACACACACACCACACACACACCACCACACGCACATGCACACACCTCAATACTACCTACACACTGCACACACACACACACACACACACCACACACACACACACACACACACACCACACACACATACACCCCACACACACCACACACACACCCCACACACATACACACACACACACACACACACACACACACACACACAAACACACACACACACCACCCCACACATACCACCACACACACACACACATACACACACACCACACATACACACGCACACGCACACGCACACGCACACCACACACGCACACCACACCCCACACACACACACAAAGAAAGTTAATTGTTTCAGCATCTTCCTGTAAATTTGGAAAGAGCCTAAATGTCAAAGGAATGAATAGTTCTGTGTCTGTAACATACAATGTCTGCAGCACTTGAGAAGGATGTGGCCCTACAGGAAAGTCGAGAAAGTCCTTAAGTAAAAGAAAGCATAATGAAACACACACACAATCTACTATTATTAGCATGTCTAGGAGTAACATAGTATTGATAGTTGATAATATCAGATTTAGTGTTATTTTGTTTGTCTTCTATGACTAGGATTTTTGGAAACTACATTTATACAAAATTATTTAAGCTATTAAATCACAGCCTTAGTTTTCAACAGGAAGATGAGGGTTTAGAGCATCGAGGATAAAAATTATTTTTCAGAAGTTATCTCCATCAAGGGAGAGAGGCCAGCTCATACGGAAGAAAAAGATCAGTTCTGCAGAGCAGTGCACATCAGATGAAGTAATCATGCTTTCCTGCAGTGAACACAACCTGAAAGCTCCCAGGATCCAGAATCTGCAGGACTCAGTGACTCGGTCAGAAGAAGAAACAAGTTGTTTGCTGAGGAAATTGAAGTGGCCAGCAAACACATGCAGATGTAAACCTCCACTAGGAAGGAGGGAGGCACAGGAGAAGGTTACATGTGCCACTGTGACCATCCTTAGACTTGAATGTGATATTTCCTACGGCTAGAGGTGCTGATCTCAGTCTCACAGTGGATAAAGACCAGGAGAGCGCCTCATACACGCCACAATGAAAGACTGAAGGCAGCCAGGAAATCTAGAGACAAGGAAATTATTGTCTGTCTATTTTAGGGTGAGTTCTCTCCAAAGCATATTCCGAAACATTCCAGGGAACGTGCTCTGTGTGGTAGGTTGTACCAGAAAGCACAGTTGGGATATCGGAAAACAAGAAACCTAGTTCAAGCAGACCCCGCTGGCAAGCCGGGAACCTAGGAAATTGAAGGAAGAGAGTTGGAGTGTGTAAATTCTGATCATTGCGGAACATCCCAAGTTGTCAGCCTGTTGCTCTGTGTAAACCGGACACATGCCAACTGCCAAGGTCCCGGGTGCTGGAAATAACAAGCTGCTAACATAAATGCAAAGAATACTAACTACTTCTGCAACTCCATGTTTCTGCTGCTTTCTACATAAAAAAGTGCACAGCCCATGAATGTATTTGAAATATACCTACCAGGGTGAGGATAAGGGTGATGATCATAGCTTCCACCAAAGCATTGTATATACTGTAAAGGAGATGTGATATGTTTTAGTGTTAGAAGTAGGTTTCTGGTGGACTTTGAATTTGATTTTAGACTCATAGAGTTTGAGATGTCTTTAGGAAAGGAAGAAAGAATGGAATAAAAATAAGAAACAACTCACCTTCAAAATTCTAAAAAAGAAGCTATTTTCTTTTCTTTTTTCAATTTTATTTATGAGTACACTGTAGCTATCTTCAGACACACCAGAAGAGGGCGTCGGATTCCATTACAGATGGTTGGGAACCACCATGTGGTTGCTGGGATTTGAACTCAGGACCTCTGGAAGAGCAGTCAGTGCTCTTAACCGCTGAGCCATCTCTGAAGCCCGGAAGTTATTTTCAACGAATAAATTTATGCTCACTCAAATGAACACAACCGTGTGTCGGTCCCCTCCATGTATCATCTCTTAGAAAGCTGCTGGGGGAAGTGCCAAGCAAAGTGAAGGGTTATACAGACCAAAAGAAGGTAGCCTAGCAGCTATGAAAGGTGACTCCAAGTGCAGGGTGCTGGATTCGTAGCTCGCTTAGGAAACAACTAACAAATAAAACCAGCTAATAATGGGTAGGTGGCAGATCTGGAGCCTTTGAAATGTCCTCTCAAGACAAAGCAGATAAAACGAGGCTGGCAGTCACACAGTTCAGCAATCAATTTGGGGGAACGCAATACGAGGAAGGCCATCAAAACGCTGTTTTTCAGCAGTGAATTATATGAACACAGTCATAATGGGGTGAGTGGCTGCCTGGCCCATAGAGGCTGTAAGCTGGGACCTCAGCTTGCCTGCGATGATCAAGAAATGACACTTATTTGAGAAAAACATTACAAAAAGTGACTAAACGTTACAAATTGGCACTTGAGACAATTGGAGAGGCTTGGTGGGGACTCCTAGCCCCAGTAAGGCTGCGCTGACTGGCCAGAAAGCTCCAGTTACCCTCTTGCCCCTGCCTCCCACCCTCGGGGGTGTTGGTGTGTGGTGCCGCTCGTGTCATGCCAGTGCAGGTGGAATCCGACACGAGCACGGAAATCTGAACGCAGTGCTCACACGTAGGCTGCGGGCATTTTACTGAGTCACCTCCCCAGCCTCAAAACGTTTTTCTTAAATCTTTTCTAATAAAAATTTACACTTCTTTACAAGGGCTAGCCTCCTGCTACTCTTTGTACCTGCTACATAAAACAATATGGAAACTTTGAAGGCACTATCTGTCCATATCTGGCTGAAAAGGGATTAGCTGTGGTCACACAAAAGCCCACACCAACTATCTGGGAAACACCGGGCTTTTTCCTTCTATGCCTGCCCTGCTCTTCCACAGGAACCCAGTCTCATTGTTTCCTAGATGTTTTCTGAACTATCGCTGTATGATGAGAATTTAAAGATCTAAGGAAAGAACTATGTGTGTTCTGAACACACCGGGGAGCGAGTTGTAAGCTTCTGTAAGGTTGGAATTATGTAATACCCACTCCCTTATGAGCCATTTCTCAGAATGTTCCCATTACACCTGCATGAGGGATGGGCCCCAGAACCTACCTTTGAAGTAAACCCTAGAAGATCCTGGAGCTAGAATGCCAAGGACTAACAGTGAAGAGCTTATCTGTGGGGGAGGCCACGTACCTGGGTGCTGCTTGGTTTCTTGCTACTGATTTAGAAGGCATTTGCCCCCTGAGCGGGGGTTGGGAACACTGTAACTATTTCTCATTCCCAGGACTTTCAAAGGAAGCAATTCAGAAGAAAAAATAAAAATCATACAAAATATAAGCTGCCAGGTAATACCTGAAGAAGATAAGGTTGTATGAATTAGATTTCCATATTGCTGATTTTAGATTTTGAAACTAAAGACCTTTCAGTTCTTAAATATATAATAGATTTCATATGAAAGTATTTTGTGTAAGTAACTCAGATACATAGAAAACAAAGCTAATGATAGGTGTCCCTAAAAGTCCGTTTATTGGTTGTATAAGTGATGGGCTGGAGAGAAAGTCTGATGGCCATGAACATGTGCTCCTCTGACAGTCAACCCAAGTTCTTTCCCAGCACTCTGGGGCTCGCTGTGCCCAGAAGTCCAGTTCCAGGAGATCTGCGGGCCCTCATACGCACACGCACACGCACACACCACATAAATTTTAAAATTAAGTAAAAAATAGCTACAAGCACACAAACAAATTAACTAATTAATTAATAGCTAATAAAAATCAACCTAGCACATAATGTGATTGAGTAACAGGACTTTGTGAGGTTACATGTGGCTGGCCAACTGCTGAAAGCATTAAAAACAATAATTACCTTTGAAAGCTTGAACCTTGTGACTAAGGATGTCCCATCTGTGTCATGGAGGAGAAAGCAAGTACATAACTGAATGAGTACCAGGAATAGAATTGGAGAGTTTATGGTGAAAATGCTTTTAGTCTCAATGGAGCCTCTGGACAAACAGGAGAGACACCTGTGGTGGCCTGCATTGTGCTGTTCCTGAGATGGGAGATACACCAGAGCGTTTCTAACGAGCAGCTCCTGCCCTTTCTGTTCCCCTGGAGACCGCACGTGTTTCCCTGATAATACATTGACATTTCTGTTAAACCACTTTCTTCTTGGAACAGAAATGGAGAACAAATCAGATCGGTATGTGGTATTTCAAATAACCTGGTACCTCATAATACAAAACAAAATTATCAGAGGCAGAGTTTTAAGTGCTGTCTGCATCTTCCGTCCCTGAGCCATGGGCTCATTACTCGGTCGCTGAAGGAACAATCTTCAGAGAGGAGAAAACAGGGTCCTGACCTCAGAAAAAGCCGGAGAAGGATTTTCTACAGCACCCACAAAATCATTTACAGAATGATCCTGAGTGACATAGCTTCTCCTTCAACGCGTGGTCATAACCCGCTGCGAAGGGGAGAGCAATTCAATCTAGCATTGAGTGACTAAAAGGTTCCTTTTTGCCTAGCAGTGCCTCAGGTTGGTGGTTTGCCCTTCCAGGCCTCTATTTCTTGCTAAGACTGAGAAATTTTTGTCTAGCATGTAATATGAATGAACCATTCACACACGTAATTGAAGAGCTATGTGAGTGCCTGTTTATCCAACACCTAGATTCTGCCATTGACACCTTCCTCTCTCTGCCTTATTACATATTTGACTCCATCCCTCTGTAGTATGTGTGTGATAAGTATCACATGTGTACATATAGTACACGTACATACATACATACATATATAGTGTGTGTGTGTGTTTGAGACACGGTTTCTCTCTTATGTAGCCCTGGGTATCCTGAAACTTGCTAAGTAGACCAGGCTAGCCCCAAACTCACTGAGCTCCACCTGCCTCTGCCTCCTCAGTGCTGAGCTTGGAGGTGTGCACCACCGCTCCCACCTGGCTTATCACTGTGCTTCAGTCCAGGTCAGCTTCATGCATCATTTGTTTTTCATATCAGTAACTGTGGTTTAGTCTTGTTTGCTTTTCGGAAGGTTCACGTAACAAAATACACATCTTAAGTGTATTTCCACATTTGGCAGAAGCATCCAGTTTCGTAGACCAAACCTCTGTCCATCACCCTGTATAGCTGTCTTTCTCCTTTCCGGTTATGCCCACCTCCAACTCGCAGAGAAAGTCCTGTTTGGGTTTGTTTTGTTTTCTTGTTCTACATTCCCTCCCCTGCTCTGGTCTTCATGTGAATAGAACAACGCAGGGTCTGCTCCCTGTATCCACAGTGATTTATTCTCCACCCATTATTGCTCTACCAATAATTTGTTCCATTTTTATTTTCTTAATGTTAATCAATAATCAAAAACCAGCAACAACAAATAATTCGAAGACTAAATAGTAGAGGTTTGATAGGGTAAAATGATTTGATTACATGTTATGGTTGCTTTGGTCTATGCTATAGAAAAATCCCTTATTATATAAGTTAATTACTGGCTTCTCGCTAGCTGAATCTCAACTTCCTTTTTCTTTACTGTGGATATTTATAAGGTACAGCTCCCCTTATGTCTTGATTCTGTTTGCAAATCAAGCAAGATCAAGGCTGTAACCATGGTTTCATTAACTTTACTTACTGCTCAGAGAATTTAAACGCCTGGTCTCCATTTCATAGTAATAAATAGTAATAATTCATCACTTATCCCTTTTCTTCTGAATGAACTCCATTGAGGTGAGATTTGAACCCCGTTAGAAGGCACTAAAGAGGTAGTACCTAATGGTCAGGGCAAGGCAGATCCATATCCATAGATCCCACATCTACTAATGAAAGCCACAGCAGACAGTGTGTCGTGTGGTTAGGCCCACAGGGCCTGCATGTACACCAAGCATGTACCAGTGCTATTCTTACCATTGCTTTAGAATACTATTATGACAACAGCCATTCCCATAGCATGTGTTACGTTCAGCATTGTAAATAATTTTGAGATGCCTTAGGTGTGCTGGAGAGCCACCCAGGGCCTCATGTACCTGTTGTCTCACCATCTTGAAGACTTAAATGAGGTCACTGCAACCCAGGAGTTCAAGACCTGCCAGTAGAAAGGGAATGTTTTTTCCCAAACAAAAAAATATGGAATTGACAGTGGATGAGAAAAAATTTGTCATACTTTTAATATCATGATTGTGAAACTCACGTTTGGAGTCCTGATCACTCAGGAGACCCAGGTGAGGGCTATTTGCTTTAGAGTCATAAATCTTCCAGACTCTAACCAACCCTAACCAAGTTGGAGCGTTGTTACCCAGGCCCCTCCATCAAATGCCAAGTGCTTCCACGTCTTCTGAGTCTTTCCAACTGTTCTCTCGAGTAACCACACATGGTTCATGGCGTTCGCTCACTGGCTCTGGGGTAACCAAGCTTGTGAGTTTCCAGTCTTTAATCTCTTCCTTAATGATCTACGATAAGCCACAAAGATGGGCTTTCTGAGCTGTACCCTGATTCTATCACTGTCTGGATTCCTTAATGCTCACCAAACTACAGCTAAACTTAACTTTGTCCATAAGAGGCTTCTTTAGATGACACTGACTAATGTCTCTAGCTTTGCCATCTCCCATACCTATGGCCCATGTCTTATGCATAGTTTTTCAGTGGTGGACGGACCCATACTTGGCTATGCCAATGCCCTTCTTTATGTCGTCCTTCCTGCAATAAATCCTGACTCCATTTTCTCCCATCGAAGCTCTACTTGATCCTCCAACCCTTACCCAAATCCTAGTTGTACCTTTTCCGCAAACCCTCCCTTCTTCCCCCCATCACAACCCTTACAAGATGGCAATTCAGAGACCCAGGTGTCTTCTGTGTTGTGGTTTCTGTCCTCAACAAGGAATTCCCAGGATATGGTCCAGAGGAAAGCATGGGGCACCATACATGGGGACGCTGGCATAGTGGGAACACTGGGACCAAAACTGACACAGGACCACACCGATTGTCAGAAGGCTGGGTAAAGTAGCCCAGCTGTGGGGCAGGAGAAAGGGAAAACAGGCTTGGTGAATAGCTAGCCACATCCTGTCACAGCCACAAAAAGAAAAAGCCATGCCTGATGTCCAATTATTCTACAATTTCTTGACTCTTTGTTCTGAGATTAAGAGGCTTGATCTCTGGGAATTCATCTTGCTTGCAGCAAGGGTCCTTGAGAAATCTGAAACCAGGAGGTTCAAAGGAGTCAGTAGTAAATGTTCTCTGATGGGTGTAAGGAGTTCAAGCAGAGCTCAGTCTTCTCAGGAAAGAATTTCATATCTAGTCTGCACTCCTGTGCAGATGAGACATCGAGCTCCCTCCTTTATAAAGCATAGAACAAGTACTCTTGTGCTTGGCACAGAGAAATAATTTCATTGTGTAGAGCATTAAAAAACATATGTGTAAGGGCTAGAAAGACAGCTCATCAGTTAAAAGCACATACTGCTCTTCCAGAGGATTTGAGTTCAATTCCCAGCAATCACCATTTTACGTCTACCCCCACACAGAATCACACATGTGCATGTGATTAAAAATAAAATAAGTTTTTAAAAGTGTGTGTGTGTGTGTGTGTGTGTGTGTGTGTGTGTGTGTGTGTGTGTGTGTGTGTTTTCCAAGCCAGCCTATGTTACATAGTGAGTCTAGACAGCCTTGGCTACAGAGTGAGGCACTGACTCAAGAAAAGAGAAAGAAAGAAAGAAAAGAAAGAGAGAAAGGAAGAAAGGCCACAAGAACAAACCAATGTGTGCCATTAGCTTTGGGCTTACAGATTATACAGTGTGGGAGCCTTATTGGATTTGGGCCTGGTTGCCTTGTCACTGTGTGGCCTTAGTCTTAGATTGTAGGACTCTCCCTGTAATTTACACACAAGAAGTTTGCATTCATGGAATGTTTTCAGCCAGAACAAGACCCTTCTGGGTCTCCAGCAAGGTTTGACCCCTGCTGAGCCCTGCCCTTGCATGTGGAAGCCTTTTGTTCCCAACTGGCCATCTGGCCAGGTACTTCTCACCAGAGTCAGGATTAGGCTGGCCTTCCTGGTTATTTCCCTAATTTATTCAGGCCACATAGTCGGTCCTTTGTTACCGAAGTCTCAGCCAGGGTTCCCCACTATGCTTGGCAGATACCTGCTAAGTGGTGTTCTTTAGATATATAGTTTGGTCAATAAAGAACCAGAAGCTCTCTTCCTCTTCTGGCTTGACACGAATAACCTGTGTGTGTGTGTTTCTTTCATCCCACAGGCTTTCGCCCGATTCTCGGTACCGTGTCGGTGCAGGCGCCGACAATACAGTTCATATTCTGATAGATAGCATTGTAATATTCAGTAAAAGGTGTTCAGCCTATGTTGATAACCCACTTTTCCAACATTTGTATTTTAAAGAATTAGCTCGGACAGTTGGGCAGCCTGGCAAATCTGAAATGTGAGGCAGTCCAGGAACCTAGAAACTCATCCAGGAACTGATGTAAAAACTAAATACATCCAGATATAGAGGTACACTCCTTTGAGTCCCGCACTTGAGATGCAGAGGTGGGTGATCCCTGGGAGTTCAAGGCCAGCCTGGTTTACATAGTGAGATCCAGGCTTGTCAGGGCTTCATAGAAAGATCTTGTCTCAAAACAAACAGAGGGAAGGGCTTGTCTGGGTTTTGATACAAACCCAGGCTGGAGCCTCAAACTCAAACTCTTCATGCTTCCACCTCCCCAGTGTTACGATTGCAGGTGCATGACACCACACCCCTTTTGTGCAGAGCTGAAGACTGAACCCACCGCCCCTAGCACCCTAAGCAGGCACTCTGCCCGCTGATCCACATTCCCCGCCCTGCAGGACAATTTTTGTTAAGATCAAATTGTCTGGATGCTCCGCTTCAATACAAATAGAAAAACAACCATATTCCTGAGGGTTCTGCTTTATAACTGGCTCTCCGTTGTCACCTCCTTTCTCTGTTGTTCACTGATTTTTTTTCAAGCAGGGATCACCAATGAAGAGTAAAGTCGAATTCCTTGTTTGATTGGTTTTGTTTCTCGAGGCAGGGAACTTACTTTGTAGACCAAGCTGGCCTCCAACTCAGAAATCTGCCTGATTCTGCCTTCCAAATGCTGGGACTAAAGGCATGTGCCACCATGCTGGCTGTAATGCCTAATTTTTTTTTTTTTTTTTTTTCCGGAGCTGGGGACCCAACCCAGTCCTGCGCTGCTAGGCAAGCGCTCTACCACTGAGCTAAATCCCCAACCCCGTGATGCCTAATTTTTAAGTCTGTCCTTTCTATGCCATTGTAATTCCATCTCAAACTGGGTATCTGGCTCTTATCTGTCCCCTGGACTTCTGGGTATTTGAGGCTCTAACAAGCCTTTCTCTCAAAGATCAAATCTGGCCAAATTCAGATGGCTGGCCTTCAGCTCTGCAGACCTGGAACAAAGATATCCATCGAAATGTGACTTGTTGGAATCTGTTTCCTTTCATGGAGCGTGTGGCTTGTGAGTGATTTCTGGGAAATGCTGGCTGCAAGGTATGCTCTTCCTGTGGATTTCAGAAGCTGACCCCCAGGTAGTATGCTGCCAAGTAGAAGCAGTGAGGGGTGGCGAGCCCTGTGGGCTGGCCATTGTCCCTGCTCTTCCTGAACCTGCCTGTTTGGCACATGAAAGCATTGCCTGATCTTCCTGCAGCCAGAATGCTGGCAGCCCCCCGCAGTCAGGTGTGCGGGGTGGGAGAGCAAGGGAGCTTAGGTGGTTTTGTAGTTTGCCTTTCAACACAAATGCAAAAGCTAGAGAGAGCGAGCAGGAAAACAGCCAGGCTTTGAAGCGAGCCAGCCTTCAGCTCTGTCCTTGAGCCATTCTGAGTGGAATGGAGTAATTGTCTGCTTGGAGACCTACAGACTAGCACATGGCAAAGAACAATTTGTACCTGGAATATATTCATTAGCTTGCATGTCAAAAGGCCACATGTAGATAGAAACCATTATCCTGGCATTCTCATAGCCTAGGAGCCTCGAGACTTGAGGTGCAGAAACTTACATGCCCTGTGACTCTGACACTCTCTCTCTCTCTCTCTCTCTCTCTCTCTCTCTCTCTCTCTCTCTCTCCTCTCTGCAGCCCTGACTGGCAAACAGGACAACAGGGGGCTTGGGGAAAATGGTGGAAGGGGATAGCCTAGACTCCTGAGGACTTGGGTAGAAAGACAAACGGGGAAGACAGAGGACTGTGCAAATAAGCACTCTATTAAGACCTATTCTTGGCGTCTTGGGACCCTCCTACTGGTTTAGCTTAAATTGAGAGGGGATTTGGTTTGCCTCACAGGCGGTTTCTTCCCACTCGATTCACAATTACAGCTCTCTTTATTGTCATTAAAATACATTAAATGTGTACTTGCTGTGGGGTGGGAGGGATGTATGGCTTTCTGTTGAAATCTACATAAAAACAATGTCCACAGCCCAAAGTCAGTGGAAAGAGCAGCAGATCAGAAGGCACGGGTTTCCTTCTTGGGTCCAAGTTGGAGTGTTCTTTAAAACCTCCAGTTACAAGAGACAGACAGGAGAGCAATCAGGATTAGAGGACAGAGCGTTGCCCGGGCAGATGATGGCCCAAACTGG
This sequence comes from Rattus rattus, assembly GCF_011064425.1. Classification (NCBI taxonomy): domain Eukaryota; kingdom Metazoa; phylum Chordata; class Mammalia; order Rodentia; family Muridae; genus Rattus; species Rattus rattus. The sequence continues at coordinate 203,903,305 of NC_046156.1, read as the reverse complement.
AACCTACAGGTGAAGGCCTATGGGAGCTGAGGTGGAGGAGGGGGCTGCAGGAGTCAGCTAAGATCTCCCACATGTCCTCCTCATGCCCATTGCTACCCCAGCCTTCTGCTTCCAAGCATGTGTTTAGGATCTTACTACCAACTCCTCATGTTCTCTCTCTCAGTTGGAATTCTCAGGGGATAACACTAGGGTCTCAGCTGCTCAGCTGACAACAGTTACTGCTCTGATTTTCCCAGACACTCAGCAAGAGGACACAAAAGTGAGCAAAAGTGGTCTGCGTCTGCCCTGATGATGGATTTCACAGGCCACAGTCAAACAAGATCAGTCCAGAAACACAGAGCCCTCCTACCTTCCTAGAGAGCCTGTGCGAAGCTTGTCCTGTCACTGACTGGGCATCCATTGATCGTTTACCATAAGTCACATAGGCACCAGACATCTGAGGTAAATAAGATGAACTTTGCGATCTTACAAAACCCTGTCTAGTTGAGTAGCTTTTGAGCAAGGGATGCTACAGGGAGGCACAGGGAGCCTCATATTGGAAATGGGAACTTGGCGTGGCTGAGAAAGTCAGAGGAAGGGTTCCCGTAGGAGCTGACAACTGAGGTGAACTCAGAGGTTAAGGAGTTTGTCAAGCTCCACCCACAGATGAGGACTGGTCAGGAAGGGCTGGGGCTGCTGAGCAAAGAAGTTGGAATGCAAACACGTAAGTTGGAGCGTCTGATGCTGGGTTCTAGGACATGGAAAGTCACCACAGAGTAATCCCTAGAACATGAAGCTTAAATAGGAATATAGAAAAGAGAAGTTAAAAATGTTCAGAGAATCTTGAAGCCTTGCAAGTAGTCCCATAGGATTTCATGAAGACTTGCAGGAGTCAATTAATTACTCATTGTAATTAATTGTAAACATTTTCAAATTTAAGAACAAGCATTCGGAAGACAAGACAGAGCAAGGAAGGGCTGGATGTGAAAGGGGTAAGGCCAGGGCAGGAGGTGGGGGAGAAAAGAGCTAGAAGCAGAAAACGTGGATTCCCATCCTGGATCTATCCTTGGAGTGTTTGTTAAAATCCTCAGTTGCAGGTGGAACATACTAGAATCAGAAGCTCCTGGGCTTGGGGGCAGTGCTGACATGCAGATGCCCAAACTGGAAGGGGAAGGTCTTTGGGGCCACTTGGAGTGCTTAGACCACAAGAGTGACGAGACTTGGTGATGGACTAGTAGGGAAGAGAAATTGGCTCACACGTCCCAGGCTTAGAGACTGAAGGAGAGAGGCTCTGAGCCCCCACAAGAGAGCTCAGGGCAAAGGCAAGAGCTGGTGCCCAAGCAGGGGGCGTCTGCTGGGCACCTGGTGTGGGCAGAGCTTCTGTGTCTCTGCATTCGGGTGCACAGTCTAGAAGGCTAAGATGGAGGGTCAGATAGGCTGTCATAGAATGAGGGAAAAACTGAGACCACAGGTCAAGAGGAATGAGGGAATGAACAGGTCTGTGATGTGGAGAGGTTGCCCAGCTGGAGATGAGGGGCATTGCAGAAAAACTCACTCACCGAACATGCAAGGCAAACCCCTAAGCCTAGCTTCTCAGGCCTGTCCTTCCACGTGGGAGTGTGCTCAGTCTGAGACAGGACAAGTCACTGCTCCCAGGAGGATTACTGGACTTGGTAAGACTTTATCAGGCCAGGCTTAAGACGAGCCCCTCCCTCATTCCCTCGTGTGTGTGTGTGTGTGTGTGTGTGTGTGTGTGTGTGTGTGTGTGTGTGTGTAACTGTCTGTGCCTCTGTTTGTCTGTCTGTCTGTCTAGGTCCCCTGAAAGGTGGCTATTCCTGGAAAGCACCAATCCTGGGCTGTCTCTCTTAAGATCTGTGAGGTTTCTGCCCAGTCTGTAACTCCTCTGTTTGCTCCACATTCTCATATTTTTGCTAGTCTCAATTGTGGATTAAAGACACTGTATGAAGAAACAACACTCCTAGAAAAGAACACTTGGACCACTAGACTGGCTGAAAGGAAAAATGTGATGATGATGATGATGATGATGATGATGATGATGATGATGATGGTGGTGGTGGTGGTGGTGGTAGTGGTGGTAGAGGAGTAGGAAGAGGAGGAAAGAGGAGGAGGAGGAGGGAGAGGAGGAGGGGGAGGAAGAGGAAGGTGTATAGGAGAAAGACAGGAGAAACCATGAGGGCTCCAATGAGGGGTAAAGGGGTTGCCAGAATGGTGACCTGCTTTCTCAGTGGCAAAGGAAGAGAAGACTTATCTGGGCACAAGCACAGTTTATATGGAGCCATGGGACAGTTTTTTGAGAAGGAAGAGGACATTTTCGTGTCTGAAAAATGTGGGCTTCCCAGCTGGCCACCATTATACAGAGCTGTCCAGGGACCAGGGACACGTGAAGGACAGACCACCACATATTTAGGCATGGAGAGTACAGCAGCTGATGTGTCTATATTTGGTATAAAAGTGATTAGTAAACAGGCCCAGGACTGTAATGCTGTGGGAAGGACTCATCTGGAAAATGTGTGACCTTGGGTTCCATCCCAGTGAAAAAAGAAAAATCCCACACATAGTCCAATATTTCTGTAGCAAAGCACTGGAGTTGGGGGTGGGAGGAGCCATGATTTCTTCTTTGATAAATTAAATCCAGAATAATGTACTAAGAGTATGCAGTGGTTGTAGTTTCAGCAAACAAATGCAGAGTTTGTTTTGTTTTGTTGGGTTTTTCATTGTTGTTGTCTCTTTGCTTGCTTGGGGCTTTGTTTTGTTTTTGTCTAGGTTGTTGGTTAGTTGGTTGGTTTGAGTTTGGTTTGGTTTTCCTTTGGGTTTTACATTTCATCTGGCCTAACCTCACCGTGCACACACGAGTGTGTGATGAGGCTACCCAAGACCACAGGAGTGTGCCCATGGAGTATCTCCCTAGCTTAGAGAATAAACACGGTCATATGGGGAACTCCCACAAGGGGGAGATGCTGTGGCCTCCAGGTGTGTGAGCCACTCCCCCTAGCTAACAGCCAGCAAGAATCCAAGCCTCTAACTCAGCTTCTACAGACACAAAGGAATAATTTGCATTACTCCTCCCCCCACCAGGTCAGAGATGGACCCCAGACCTGGATGGCACCTCATGAACTCTTGTGAGTTCCCAAGAATAGGTGAGTTAATAAATACATATTGTTTCTAGTCTGCTGCATTTCTGGTTTTATTACTGTGCAGCAGGGCACAATTAGTGCCAATGTGACAGTTGAGTGACAGCAGCCAGGCCCCAAGGACACTTTACTCTCAGACTGAAGCATTCTAAGCACTTGTGTAAGGCTGTTTCTGAATGACAATAACGTGTAGATGAGTATGCTGGGTAAAACAAATTGTCCATCCCAACGGGAGTGGGCTTTGTCCAACCAGCTGGCAGTCAGAGAGAGACGTCTCACCCTCTCCCAGTTCCCAGGCCTTTGAGCTCAAACTAAAGAGAACTCAGAGGTTCTCTGAGTTCTCCAACTTGGCTGTTGTCTATGGTGGTCTTCACACTTCCTGGACCCTGTGATATAATCTGTCAATTCACATCAGGTCTCAGGTCACACAATTGACTCTGTTACGTTGGATAAACTAATGCCAGCCATATGCAGATGCCATCACACTGTTCTGTAAGTTTTTCTTTCTGTCTGCAAATTTTCAAAATGAGAATGGGGGTAGGGCATGTTCTGGAGCTGGCAATTGTCAGGAGAAAGATGGAGAACTTTCCTAAGGCCAGGGGTTAGGGACACCGTGATCCCAACACACAAGAGGCTGAGGCAGGAGGATCTTGTTTGAGAGCAACTAAGGCTACGTGGTGAGTGCCTGCCTCAAAGCACAAAAACAAAATAAACTAAGCTCAAAGAAGCTTCTCTCTTCCCTTCTCAGGGAATCCACTTCTTTAAAATCGGGGTTTAAACACACGACAGATGCTGTACTTAAGCATAATAATAAATCTCTTACATTACAGATTTATGCTCTATAAACACTGCCCTGATAAAGTTCAGCCTTAACCTTTGTTCTGTAAATGTTTCCTAGTTTCTCTGCTGCCGCGTTATAAAAACAAATGTCAGCATGAGTGTAGGCTTTTCATAAAACTCAGCAGCTCCACGGACAGCCTGTAATCCGCAGGCACAAAAGACCAGACCACAACTTTTTCAACTGGAAATCATTTCAAGATACTTTTTTGATGTTCCCACAGAACAGGGACAACTCTGGATATTGTGTGACACCAGTTAAATGGTCTCCAAACTGGCTCCAGGGAAATCATACAAAAGTAAGGTGTCACCTTGTATTAATAAGACTTCTGATAACTCCTGTGTTAGGGTTTCTGTAACTGTGAAGAGACACCATGAGCACAGCAACCCTTACAAAGGAAAGCATTTAGTTGGGTCTGGCTTACAGTTCAGAGGTTTAATCCATTCTCATTATGGTAGGATACATAGTGTCACACAGACATGGTGCTGGAGCAGCAGCTAAGAGTTCTACGTCCAGATCTTCAGACAGGAGGAAGAGAGTGACATCGGGCTTAGCTTGAGCATTTGAAGTCTCAGAACCCACCCCAGTGACACACTTCCTCCAATAAGACCACACCTCCTCCTAGTGTCACTCCCTATGAGCCTAAAGTGAACCATTTTCATTCAAGCCATCGGCAGCTACCAAGTAGCTTTTTCCCAGCTTGCTGCTTCTGATGTGACTTAGTAGATAATCTTAGAAGCCCACAAGGTGGTTTGCAACCAGTTGTGACTCCAGTTCTAGGGGATCCATTGCTCTCTTTTGGCCTCCTCCCTGGGCACCAGGAATGCAGGTGGTACACAAACATACATACAAGCAAACATTTATACACTTAAAACAAATAAATCTTATTTACTTTGTTAAAGAAGCGGTGTCGTCTTGGAATATATGCAGATGGTTTTGACCTTGTGAATAACCTGAACACCATTAGCATTTAAACACTGGTTGAAATTGGCTGGAGGAAATTTTTGTAAAGGTCATATGCCAAGCTGTATATGTAACTATTAAGACAGCTAGTGTCTGCTTGGGATTTGCTTACTGACAGACTCTTAATTTACTTCGAAGGACTTTCTTCTCAGACAGCCCTAGTGGGGGCTGGCTTCTCAGCCATTGTGAGGGATCATGATGATCTGCTCCTCACCAACCAGAAAACCATGGCAACTGCAGTTTCCTGTGCAGCTTCAAGGATGAGCAAATGAACCAAGTTAAGCCAGTCAGCCCATGAAATTAAATAGTCAATTATTACTTTAAACTTTTTTGAGACAGGACTGAGAACTCATTATGTTGATCAGGTTGGCCTTGAACTCACAGAGATCCATCTGCCTTTGCCTACCTCAAATTAAAGGTATGGCTACCATACCTTTAATTTAATTTTTGCAGAGTCCTTCTTCCAATAGTTTTGAGATTTTGAGACTGTAATACAGAAAATATGGACTAAAACATGATGAAAGCAAGAGATAACCTTTTCAATTACATTTATATAGATTCTTGCTAGGAAGCCCAAGTTTGCCTGAAACTGGAGATCTTCCTGCCTTTAGCTCCTGAGGGTTAGGATTATAGGTCTGTGGCCTGCCTTTGTGTGATTTTATTCATAGTCTTAAAGAAATTGAAGAAAACTTTGTATCTATGAAAGGAGTAGATTATGCTACACAAAAGAAATATTAAGGCGTCAAGAAAGTAATTAGAAATTAAGAAATGTGCTGCTAGTATTTTAGTAAATCCTTAATAAATTTGAAAGGTAAATCTGACAAAATCTTACTGAAAGTAGAAAAACGTAAATACCAAAGCCATGAATAATAAGAAAAATCATGTGCATATGATTAATCTAGAGCATTAACATGCAAAATAGAAAAGCACCCTTTGCAACGAGTAAATGAAAATAAATGCATTACCAAGAAAAGATACGAGAAAAATTCCTAGAATTATAAAATAAGACTATTAATCATAAGAGGTCCTATCACTGAAAGCACAACAGAAACATATTCAAAAGATAAGTCCTCTTTGTCGCCGAAGAAAAGCACATATTATTGTAGAGTCTGGAGGAAATAGAAATCAAACCATAGATGTGAAAATGATCTCTGAAATACAAATCACATCCCACTTTCCTGACACATATTACTCTTCATTAACGTTTTAGGGAAATTATAAAACTGCTGAAGATAGCTTAGCATTTTGAGAAATTCTGTAGCATGATGTAAGCATGATAGCGAAGATACCTTGATTTAAAGAGACCTGGAGAGCAGCGGTGTAAGCCGAGAAGGGAGGTCAGGATGGCACTGTCCCCTGTCACTCTTCCTAGTAATAGGTCAGGTTAACTGTCTGCATCCATTATATGCTGGACCCTGAGTAATTTATAAGGAACAGAAATGCAGTCCCTGCATTCGGAGGCTAAGACCAGGAGCCCGGTTTGTTCAGATGAGGGCTTTCTTGGCACGCTGTGGCATGGTGGAAGGTGGGAGAGCAAGCTCGTTCTCTGATCTCACTGATAAGGAAAAGCCTGGGGTCCTGGCTCCCTCTTAAGGACTCACCTCTTAGTAATGTTACTAGCTGTCATTTTTGTGTCATTGTGACAGCATGCCTGACCACAGCGACTAAGAATTTATCTTGGCTCACCGTCTCAGGGTTTCACCTTATCCTAGCAATAAAGGAATAAAGGCATTGTGGCAGGAGTGTGTGGCCAAAGATCTTTGCATCACAGTGAACCAAGAAGCATGCACACACACACACACACACACACACATTACACACACACACACAGACACACACACACACACACAGACACACAGAGAGAGACAGACAGACCCAGAAAGACAGAAACACACACAAAGAGAGAGAGAGACAGAGAGAGAGAGAGACAGAGAGATAGAGAGGCAGAGACAGAGAGACAGAGACAGAGACAGAGATTGAGAAGTATTGAGTATAACCTTCAAAGGTCTAACCCAGCAACCTATTCCCGTCAGACTGGTCCCATCTTCAGAACTCCCTAAAACAACATTATCAGCCGAGGATTAGGAATTCAAGACCATGAGCCTACAGGGAACATTTTGGATGGAAACCCTAAAACCATTCATTACCCCGACAGAATCTGCATTCTGGGAGAGGTATCATTTAAGCCATAGTACCAGTTGACTACATATAATTTCAGGATACCACATAGAACTACCAAACTTTTTTTTTTTTTTTTTTTTTTTTGAGCTGGGGACCGAACCCAGGGCCTTGCTTGCTAGGCAAGCACTCTACCACTGAGCTAAATCCCCAACCCCTATGATGAATTTCTAAAGTGCAAAAGTCTCCCTTGATAAAGGACTATATTTCTATTGATGATGCTTTTCTTTGCTTCAGTTTTTCTTAATATTGTCAATGCCTTTACAATTTAAAAATGAAATTCTTTCCTTTAAGAGACTTAGCCCCAAGTTTAAAAAAATTGCAGCCTTAATTTATGTTGTTTACTCTCCTGACATTTTACAAGACAATTTTATGAAGACCTAACTGTTCCATGAGTATTAGGAAGATGTAAAATGTTAAAGGACACTTAGGCTGGGCAGACTTGAAGAGAATACCATTTGAGAAACAAGATATAATTAGAGATCACCAGGGATATGGCACAAAGTGTACTCAACCCCACTTCTTCCTGCTCAGCAGAGAACAAGGTGCCTCGGTAAGATATGAGATTAATCAAATAGAAGGAAAAATAGTAATTTTAGAAGGATCGAATGTTCCTGGTTAGAGCGATCAAAACTACAAGACATAACTAAAACATAGTCAAATCCATTTCAGCTGAAAGCTGTGCTTTCTGTGTCTGGATTAACTAGAATCTAGTGTTTTATTTTTGTCTTGCTGATTTCCAAGAACATTTGCCCAAATGCTCTGTAAATGCATTTGTTCCTTATGGGAAAATATTATATCTTGTGAAGATTATGACCTTTAGCTTGACGTTCCCTCCAAATAGGACCAAAACAAGACCAGGAAGTAGGTAACTTATTTGGGATGTTATCCTAGGATGCAAAACATAGGAGGAGTGGAGAAAAGCAGAGAAAGAGGAACCAGCCTTTGAAAAGGTAAGTTCTCCAGGACCCCCGTTGAAGGAATCAGAGGAAGAACTAGAAGAGCTTGAAGGAGCTCGAGACCCCATATGTACAGCAATGCCAACCAACCAGAGCTTCCAGGGACTAAGCCACTACCCAAAGACTATACATGGACTGACCCTGGACTCTGACCTCGTAGGTAGCAATGAATATCCTAGTAAGAGCACCAGTGGAAGGGGAAGCCCTGGGTCCTGCCAAGACTGAACCCCCAGTGAACGTGATTGTTGGGGGAAGGGTGGTAATGGGGGAGGATGGGGAGGGAAACACCTATAAAGAAGGGGACTGGGAGGGGTTAGGGAGGTTGGCTCAGAAACCGGGAAAGGGAAAAACACTCGAAATCTAAATAAGAAATACTCAAGTTAATAATAATAATAATAATAAAGTAAGACATTGCAGGTAAAAAAAAAAAAAAAAAAAAAAAATGTTCTCCAAATGGCTGTTAGGTCATAGGCGACTGGCCAAAACTGGAGGTAGCTTAGGGAATGTGGCACAAGACTCGTCCAGCATCAGCTAAGTGCACTCACCTACAATCTCCCCCATCCTCCAGGGTCTTTATAAAAGCTTCCTGAGCCGTGCGATCCAACCCAGTGGCCCCCAAGCCTCAGGCCCCATTCGTGATATCAAGAAATAGTTGTCATTTTTTATTTTAATTGCATCCCAAGGCCTCACCTCATTTTGCATGTGTGTACATCCTGTGATAGAAGCCACCCCATACCAACATAAACTTAGGAGCTGCTTTTGGGGGCCCTAAAGTTATCTTCAGGAATGCAGAGAGGTGAGCCTTAAGCTGGATTTGGAAGTAGAAATGTGAAAGTGTCCTCCTTCTCTGCATTTCTTCTTCTTCTTCTTCTTCTTCTTCTTCTTCTTCTTCTTCTTCTTCTTCTTCTTCTTCTTCTTCTTCTTCTTCTTCTTCCTCCTCCTCCTCCTCCTCCTCCTCCTCCTCCTCCTCCTCCTCCTCCTCCTCCTCCTCCTCTTCTTCCTCCTCTTCCTCTTTTCCTCCTCTACCCTCCTCTTCTTTTTTAAGAATCATCTTGCCAAGGAACATGGGAATGAGAAGTAGGACAGAAAGTGGAATTACTCGGTGTAGACATTCCAGCAGTCCATTTGCATCCTGTCCTTCAAACTCATGAACCAGGAACACGCCTTCCTGCCTAAGCTGCCTTGAGTTGGGTCCCAGGCACCCAACCCACCTGTGGAAAGCTGTGCTCAGAGGCTGCAATCGCAAGGATGGTAATTTATTCTAATTCCAAGAAGGGGGGGAGAGACATGAAGAGCAGTGGATCAAAGGAGGAAAGTGGGGCTGCTTTTAAGAGGAGGAGGTAGAAGGGCCTTGGCCTCCCTCCCCAGAAAATATACATGATCATACATGGTACAGATAGGATGTCAAGGCTGGATGAGCACCTTTGCTTTTGTGTGCCTGGAGTGGCAGGCTATGGCGTTTTGGCTCCTGGGGTCTGTTGTTGCCATACTGGAGGCTGAGCCAGGCGCCTCATGTTAGGTCAGCATTCTACAGCTAAGCCATATTCCCCCAGGACTTTTCCTTTTTGTTTTGAGATGTGGTCTTGCTAAAGTACCCTGACTGGCCTAGAACTCATTCTGTAATCCAGGAAGAGCTGCTCCCCTGAGTTCTAGGATCACTAACACGAGACACAGCTCCCAAACTAGAATGCATGCTTGGCTGTCATGATAATGTACACATTGCTACAGAGAACGCTAACCAACTAACCGTAGTGCTTGAATTCTTTAAGAGTACGTGTGTCCCACGTCCCCATAACACATCTACCATCCTCTCTTTCCTAAGCCTTGAGACTCTTTCTCCTGATCCAGCTTTCTCGGGACTGTCAATCAGTCATGGATACGAGATGCTCATCCTGAGACGCTGCTGGGTGACTTCCAGGGGGCATAAACAAATGTCTGCTCACCCCGGATAGAGAACTGACAGACCAAAGATATCATTCTACTAAGTCCTATTGGTGACTCCTGACCGTAACGTGGGTGGGGTGGGTACTTAAAAGAGCATGCGTGTGCTCGCGTCGGCAGCACATACTAAAAAGAGCATGTGCGAGTTACTAGCTGTACCAACAAAGAAGCAGCTTGCTTCCTAGGCAACTGTTAACCTCCTGTGACCTTGAGGAGAAAGAGGCCTTGTACACTGTGAGCCTTGAGCGTCCTCCTCCCCTTCCAGAAGGCAATGTTAGTGGGCCAAGCTTTCAGAGTCTCATGCCATTAATCAAAATAGCTCTGATTTCAAGACAGAAATTGCCATGTCACATCCAGAGGAAAGAGTTCCACTACAAAAATTCTGATGCAGAAGAATGATTCTAGATTCATGGAGCTAGGGGTTTTCTTTAAAAGACAAGGCATTTAAAGAAATATATACCGTTAGTGACCAAATGACTGCTCCCATACTAAGTAATACGTGAACTTGCACAAGGAGCTAGTAAGTCCCGATGAGGATGGTCTACAAAGGTTCGTGGGGGTTGGGGGAGCAAGCTTCCAAGGAAGTTTAAGAGGTAGAAAAGCAGAGAAGGAAGAAAGGACAGGAAAGAACAGGGAAGCAGAGCCCTCAAGGATTCGAGGATTCTGGAAGGATTGTGTCCGTCCATTTACAAGGCTGGAAACAACGCAGCCTGTGGCTCCACCCACACTGAGAAGCATCTTCTTAACGGTGGCCAGCATGGCAGTCCAGCGACCACTTGGTTGTTGGAAAAATCTTCCTCTTTCTAAACTTCACTTTGGGAGGTACCAGCTTTGCGCAGTAGCAATGTCGTACCCAATGAGGTTTATCCGAGGCACAATTGTCGCTAATTGAAACTTTGCGAGTTATCTTACTGCGCATGCACGTGGAAAGCAGCGGTATGAGTGACTGTCAATATCAGATGACCTCCTGAATGCGTGTGTATTGTTGACAGAGGCAGAGCCATGCCAAGGACCCCAGTGCCTCAGACCCATGGGAATTGGCAGAGCCTTTCCAGGAGTAAGGCTCGGGGGATGATGGTAATTAAAGCCCCCTTCTGATCCAAGTACAAATGTTGGCAGAAACCTTAGCTCCTTCCTCCCCGATAACTGTAGCCTGAGATTGATCCCCTACAGAGACCTCCTACCAAAGCTAGCTACGTCCTCCTCCTTGCGCTGTACGTAATAAAAATGCCGGCGATGTTCTGGGTTGCTGTGGTGCAGCTCCATCAGAGCATGAGCAATCTTAGCTCTTCTGGACATGTGTCTGTGTGTCTGTTCCTTGCAGCCTCCTCAGGTCAAGGCCCAGCCTTGCTTTATGGGACACAGAGGTTGTGAAAGCTGTGTACCATGTGACTTATCACTTACCGGTTCCAGACGCTTCAAAAACAAATGAAGTCAGAAAAGGTCTCTAAAGGGGTGGGGCGGGGGCAAAAAGGTGTGGCTTGGTTTTGCAAAGAAAGACAGATATTTCTACAAACTTTAGAAACACATATCATATTATATTAGTATGAGTCCTTATAGTCCATTTTTTAATTTCATGCATAAAATTATTTCCTTTGTGTTAGGAACAAAATTGTAAGTTATATTAATTATTAGTTAATTTCTAGTTCTTATTTTCCCTAATCCCCAATAGGTTAAACATTCTTCTAACCCTTAAAACATCAAATTACCCTATCATACAGTGGTTAATTATCATTTGCTAAATATTATAGTAATGTAGAATGTAATAACTATATCTTTTCACCATACTATGATGTAAACACTCTCCAAATCTTCCAAAGCATTGAAAACACAACTTACAAATACTATGTTCTGTTTGTTTTGAGACCAGACATGGTCTCAAACTCATCATCCTCCTGCCTCACTCCTGCTCCCAACTGCTGAGATGAAAGTCCCGTACTACCACAGCCATGTGGATACCACATCTCCATGGGCCTATCATGCTCACTCTTAACTTCTTTCCCTCTACATACCATTAAGTAGGAGCTATGAGCTCAGCCCTGTAAAAATGGTTTCCACAGAAACCCTTAACACTGGAGTAAGATGCTGGTCTCCTCGATTACAACCCATTTCAATTTGAACTTGATTTTTTCTCATCTTCTTTGTTATGTGCCCCACCCCCGACACTCCCCATTAAATCTTTGGTTTAATCAAAGGTTGATTTACCCTCAAGATCCTTCGATCCTCCCCGAAATGTAAGTTTTAATCCAAACTGAGATTATCTGCTAGGAGTGCCACAGTTTGGATAGGCCCTCTCCAAGGCCCTACATTTAAAGGCTCAATCCCAGAGTGACAGGGCCTAGGGGACAATCTTCAGGTCATGAGGCAATGCTGTGGAGGGAACTGTGGGGTCCTGCATTTCCCCCACTCCATTTCAGCTCCCAGCTCTGAGGTGAGTGGTCTTGTTCCACCAACCGCCTCTGCCCTGCCATGCTGCTCTTGTCTTGCCACAGTGCTGACTGACAATGGGCACAACCTCTGAGACTGAGCCTGTACCCTGTTTCTCTCCACAAGGTGTGACTTATAGGTGATGTCAGGTAAAGCTAGCAAGAGATAAAAGGATGAACAAGAGTCAACCCTGAAAGACAGCAGGCAGTGGAAAGCCTGGAGCAGCCTGGGGAACACCCTGACTTCAATGCAGACACATTCAGGTTCAAATGGATTACGCACCCTCCTTCCAAATAATTGTTTTAGTTATCTCGGGAGGTCTATATGCCTTTACCATCAAGAGGTACACACACTTCAGACTGAAGGAGTGACTTCATCTAAAGGTCAGATCGTGGTTCTCCCCGATCATGTGCCCAGTGCATCCTGATTAGAGGAAGAGGAAGAGGGTCAAAGTTCCCTAAGGTTCAGCAAGATGCTCCTGCAAAATCAGAAGGGCTTGAGGGCTGATGGCTCGCTCAGTAGAGTCCCAGCGCGACATGCTGAGCTCAGCACCTGGCCCCGTGTTAAAAGAAGCAGGCACAGCAGCATGTCTCTTTAATCCTCCCATGAGGAGACAAAGACAGGGACAGGCCCACAGCTCCCTGGCTAACAGCCAGCCAAGTCAGGGAACTCCCAGGTTCAGTGAGAGACCCTGTCTCAAGAGAAGGGGTGGGGGGAGTCAGAAACAGAGACAGAGACAGAGAGACACACACAGACAGACAGGCAGGCAGGCAGGCAGGCAAACTGATTGAGGAAGACACCTGATGTCAACTTAGGACCTCACACACATACACATATGTGTATAGGTACCTTCACACACACATATATACAAAACACCTATAGCAGGTGAGCGCGCGCAAGCGAGCGCGCGTGTGCGCGCGCACACACACACACACACACACACACACACACACAGATGGAGTTGAATTTTAAACTTCTTATCCACACACATGTGGAAATAAGAATTCCAGCTGTCCCTGCCTTTGACACAGTTATCCCCGCCTTTGACCCTGTTTCTCCCACCTTGCTTCCCAGCTGCTTTTCAACACCTGCTCAGCCTTTCTGTGTGACTGCACTCTAACCCCAGGACCTGTTTCTCCTACTTCCTTGGCCTCCTGTGTTCTTGTTGTTGTTGTTGTTTGGCTGTTTTTTATTTATTTGTTTGGTTGGTTTGTTTTGTTTCTGGAGCTAAGAACTAAACCTGAGACTCCATGAACACTAGAAAAATTCTATGCTGATGAGTTACATTTCAGTCCCCTTTCAATATTGAGATTGGGTGTGGTGGTTGGAATAGGTTTGATCCCATAGAGTCATGTTTGAACGCTTGGCTACAGGAAGTGGCACTATTAGGAGGTGTGGCCTTATTAGAGGAAGTGTGTCACTGTGAAGGCAGGGCTTAGAAATTTTACATGTTCAAGCTACTCCCAGTGTGAAACAAATCCAGTCACCTCATGGCTGCCTTCAGATCAAGATGTAGTGCTCTCAGCTCCTCCTCCAGCATCAAATTTGCTTGCACGATGCCATGCTTCCCACCATGAAAACAATGGACTGAACCTCTGAAACTGTAAGCCAGACCCAGCTAAATGTTTTCTCTCTAAAGAGTGTCCTTGGTCGTGGTGTCTTTTCACAGCAATAAAAGTCAAACTAGACAGAATCTGTATTAGTCAGGGTTCTCTAGAGTCACAGAACTTATGAAATGGATCTCTCTCTCATATATATATATATATATATATATATATATATATATATGTATGATGTGGCAAGCTATGAATTGAAAGTCCAAGAATCTAATAGTTGCTTGGTTCCACAAGGCTGGCTGTTCAGCTGGGCTTCCGTATAACCTGGAATCCTGAAGAAGTAGGCTCCAACAGATGTGCTGGCAGAGTGAAGAGTGAACAAGCCCTTCCCTCCTCCACTGCCTTTCCTAGACCTCCAGCAGGAGGCCTGGCCCAGATTAAGGATGTACCTCAAGATCTGGTTTAAAGGCATTTACTCATCATCCGGATCAAACACATGTGTCATCACACTTCAGGATCTGGATGGCCTGCCCTCTGTTTCTGTGCTGTAGTTCACTCCAGATATAATCAGGTTGACAAGCAAGAATGGTCATCACACAGGGTCTCACTAGATTGCCCATGCTGGACCATTTATAATTCTCCTGCCTCAGTCTCCCAAGTAGCTGGGGTTATACACAGATCTGTGCAACCATGCATGGCAGACTACATACTTCATGATTGATTTCCCTTCTATTAACTAGGCCGTTTTCTTGCCCCTCACCTACCTTTCCTACCAACTACCCGAGTTCCCACAAGTAACTGGCTGTCATTTTGGTATGAATCATTTAGCAAGCCCAGTTTTCCTGCTTGCAAAATGAAAGGTTGCTTTCAATGGTCTCTTTGAATTAAAAAAAAAAAATGTTACTGCCTTGCTGTAATTTTGGAGACTATGGCCTGTCCCTGATCAGACCTTGGTCCACAGAAGGATGCTCACCAATTGGATGTGCTGAGCAATCACATGGTTTCCTGTCACCTGAACTCTTGTAGCAACTGTGGGTTCAAAATGAACCTTCCTGGCTATACCAGTTTGTTTCCTTATTACTGTGAAAAAAAAAAAAAAAAAACCTGAAAGAATCAAGGAAGGATTTATTCTGACCATGGTTCAGAGGATTCAGATCATCATGGAGATAGGAGCTGCTCACGGCCATAACTGCTGTCGTGTCTGGTGGCTAATTACAGAGAGAGCCCAGCTGGGAGTCCAGTGGGGTCATGGCTCCTAGGACCTCCTCCTCAGAGATTCACTTCCTCTAGGAAGGCCCACCTCCTAAACGGTCCACAGTTTTCCAAAACAGTGCCACTAGGTGGTGATAGGTGTTCAAGCACATGAGCCTGAGGGATGAGGCACATCACACTCAAACCGTAAGAATGATCTAGAACTGCACCAAACTGCACCAAACCCAGAACCAACCTTTCTTCTCATATAAAATCAAACTTATATCACACTCATGTTCTCCTATAGAGTGTGAAACATCTACTGTTTCTCCAAATGAGAGGCCAACACTGGATCAGTAGGAAGGAAGGAAGGAAGGAAGGAAGGAAGGAGGGAGGGAGGGAGGGAGGGAGGGAGGGAGGGAGGGAGGAGGGGGGGAGAAAAGAAGGAAGGAAGAAAGAAAGAAAGACGACGAGAGAGAGAGAGAGAGAGAGAGAGAGAGAGAGAGAGAATATGAATGATTGGAACAAACATCAATGCCTCAAAAAATCCTCAGCAGACTAGAAAATCAGCCTCATGAAGAAAGCCCTCAGGTTGCTGGCACACAGCCAGATGATCCCTCTCAGAGCAGTCATCGTGGGGTGCTGGCTTCCACTTCTCCAGCTCTGGACACTCTGTGCTACCCATGAAGTCTCAGCTCCATCCATCCAACTCTGAGTGACTTCTGGCCATCTCTGTCCTTCGAATCACTTCCTGAAAATCCAAGGGTCTGGGGAAAAGTGTCTAATTACACGTGTTAGGGGCCTTGGGATGGAGTGGTGTTTTCTCTGCTACAGCTCCAGGATCAGGAAGGTGAAAGAAGAAAGGTGTGCGAGCTTTTCTCACTCAGCAGAAACTCACAGGTGATGACCTGTAACAAAAGACAGGTTAATATGCAAATAGCATGACGTATTTATTTAGTCAAATTTTACCTGACAGAAGCACCTTTAGAAAAGAGGACCCAAGAGGCTCCAGAGGCAAGACTGAGTCTGTAACACACGTATGGGGACAGGTGTTTGAATCTCCAGGACCCACACAACATGCCATGGGTGTGGGATGTGGTGGCCACTTGTAACTTCAGAAGACGGAGGCCGAGGGTCCCTAAAGCAAGGTGGTGAATAAGATCAGCCACATTGCCAAGTTCTGGCAATTTGAGAAACTCTACCTCAGTGAGTGAGTGGAAGATAATGGAAGAGAGTCCCTAGCGTGAACCGTGGACCTCCACATGAGCACACAGGCACATGTGACCATGCATCCAAAACACACATGTGTATACATATGCATGTGCACATGCACATGGAAATGGAAAAAGAAAAAGAGGTAAAACCTACCAGGACTAGACTCAGGAGACGCCGACGATGCTTCCCGCTCGGATTCTTTTGGGCTGTGTGGTTTCCCTTCCTCCTGGGTATAGGACAGCACCTGTATGGAGGGGGAGTCTTTGGAGGAGAAGTAAGTGCCCTTCCTGGGTTTTATGACTCTGTTTGACCATAGCTCTAGTGCCTCTTAATCATCTTGGGAAAGAGGAATTCTGGTTGCTATGACCTGCTGTGGGGGAGAGAGAAGAGTGAGAGGCGGAAGAAGGAGGCCAAAGGATTCGCTTTCACGGCCTTGTGCTCTCCCTTAGCTCAAGGCTCCCGTTACGACAAATCTGCAGTCTTTGGAGTGGCGCACTTGCAGAGGCAAGATCCTGGCTTCCCCTCATCTTAAGTTTGCCAAAATAGGAAAGCAGTTTGGGTGCTGGACGGCCAACGACGACGGCTGCTCACTTCGCAGCGTCCTCGCTCATGACTGCAAATTTCACCCATCTCGAGGCTGTAAATACAGCGCGAGGAGCCTCCGGGCTGAGCCCGCACCTCAGTATCCCTTCACCTTACCACCGATTCATACGAACCACTAGGTGCTCTGGTTAATGACAACACAGTCATCAGTGTAGAGACTAATTTACATGGCTCCCCTGCATGACAAAATGAATATTTAGAATGAATGACTCAGAAGAAAAACCATCTTCTGAGTACAGGTTGCCCTGGACTCTACCTGGTACCCAGCTCTGGCTGAAAACTCTGAGCAAAGCTGGTGTTACTTTTCCCGTAACAGCACAATGCGATTTAGAGATGTGTACATGTGGTAGCTTATCTCGATCGTCAGTTTGATTGATTCTGGGATGAACTAAGAGACACACCCCATGGAAATTTACAGAAAGAATTAACTGAGGGGGAAGCTTTTTCTCAAGACCTGGCAGCGTCTTCTGCTGGGGGCCCCTGTATGAAGCTGCCCGAGGCTGAAGCAGCTTGGCCTGCCTGCCTTCACTTGCTGCTAAGCGCACCTCTTCCATTGCTGCTTCTGTTGCTGCCACCTTTCCCTGTGCCGTATCAAGATCACCAAAGCGTCCAGATTTAATCAAGCGACTGAGCCTTGTTATCTCATCGTTTAGGAGAGTGAAGCGGAGAGTTCAACATTGGGCTATGTAGGTAGTCATAATTAATTAATTAATTAATTAATTAATTAAAAATAAATAAATAAATAAGAAACAGAATTTGTTGCTCAAGTCTCCACGATAGTGCAAAAGTAACAATAAAAATGTAAACCAAGGGGTATTGGCTGTGTAAGTAAAATTTTACTGAAAAAAAAAAGTTTACTAATTGTCACTAAAAATTCAATTTTGTATAATTTTCGTGTGTCATGTTGTTGAGACCTAGGTAAAATATTAAGGCCTAGATAAAATATTAAGGCCTAGGTAACTGTTACCTTGCTAGCCTGCCACTACAAGGAAACTTTCAAATGCCAAATTGACTACATATTCTGTTATGTTCTGTGCCCTTGGAAACCAGTCGTGACAGAAGTCAGTAGAACTGTTCTGTGTGGTTACCCACAACAAGCTCGGACTCACGCCAACCACCCAGCAGCACTTCCTGCACCTGTGTATAAGCTTTTATGGTATTTGCCTTTATAAGCTGCCCCTGAGATGGACCCCAACGTTAGACAGACACCTGTGCCAATATAAGAAACTAGTAAGAGTTGCATTTTGAGTGGTGGTCTAGTTAAGTTTAAGTTCCCAAGGCCTCCCGGGAACTGACATCCTACTTGGCCGAAAGAGACATGTGCATGGGTAACTGACACAGCAAGTTAAGACATGGGTGTTAGACAAGGCAAGCCCCCTAACACAGTTGATTACCCAACCGATGCCAACAGAACGAATGTGCAACAAAGACCCTAAGGGTCCTGAGGAAATCCCCACTCCTAAATCCTGAACGGCGAAATAACTTGACATAGATTTATGTGGATTTCAGGCTTTAAAACCCTGTAGAATTTTAACTCAATGTCATGGTTCAGTTCCCAACTCGACCGTGGCTCTGGCTGACCAGTCCTGGGATGTATGCTCAGTAAACTATCCCTGTCTGGTTGAGATCGGTGTTCATGAGGTTTGTGAGGTGATTCCTGGACCCCAACAATATTATCCTTATTTTTATTTTCCCCCAATCATTTGAAGAGACAAATGCATGCTTAGTGGCAGGCCTTACAAAATTAGACTGGATTTAGTCCATGGGCTAACCTTTGGTTCACAATGGCTACAGTTTGACAATCTTAGTCAGAGAGCCAATTTTTTGCACAGAATCCCCATCTTCAGTTCATTTATTTATTCTGTCTGTATATTTGATGCAGTTTGCAGCCACGAGAACTTACCATGTGCCAGCCCTGGGCCAGACGGCAGACACAGCAAAGACTGCGTTCTACGCAGGACTGGCAGTGATACGTTCTCTGGATTAGGGGACAGTTCACGACACCTCTGAGAGGCATGAGACATGTTAAATACTGGACACACCAGGAATCAGTAACATCTAATCCGACTCTATTAAGTTATCTTAGGGAGGCCTGGCCAGGCCTGGCTGTAGTAGGGCCCTATAGGACCACCATATCCCAGCGCGGTGGGCAGCCAAGGCCACAGGAATAATCCAAATGAATACTGCCAATGGCACATAAGTTTCTCCCTACTACACGGTGCTACCCACAGCATTTTCACGCATGGGAGCGTCTTCCCCCATATCCGGCCTCTGTCCCTCTTAGCCCTTGTCCCTCCCATCTGACCCCTGTGCTCCCCAGTCTTGATTCTGCTTTGATATCATCCGTTTATAAAAGAGCATACACAATGCGTCGCCTCCTGAACGGTTCAACCTGGAACTCAGTAAATGGTGGCTTCTGAAGCAATGGGGATCTTTTTGGATTTCGAACTTACTGAACAATCCACCCGGCTAACACTCTTGGGGGAAGATAATGGAGTCCAAGGACGTCTAAGGAGGGAATGTGCTGTGATGTGCTCCAGCAAGGGGAGTCCGTGCTTCTCGGCGGGATCCATGGTTTATAACACAAGCCATTGCATGAAAGCAAGAATAGCATAATCATTTCAAATATTCATTAGATTTGGAATTCCTATCCACCTCACAGTGCCTCCCTCAGTCCACATTAAATAAGAAACCTCCATTTTGCGATTCAGGAGAAAAAAAAGCCTGAAGATTATACGCTTGGCCTTGAAGTGGAAGTCCTTTTGAAAATCATGAATAGGAAAATAATAAATCACTCATTTCAACATGAGACATAAGGGCAAGAACATTCTCTCCTGTTTCGAGGACAGGCACCGAGTCTCCATCAGGTGACTGCAGAATGCCGTGTTGCACAATCAAAAATTCAGGATGAGTTGCTCAGAGGGCATTATATTAAAAGATACCATCTTGGAACTCGGGATGCTCAGGAGATGGGAGGGACATTAATCTGCATGCAGTGATCACCTCCTGCAAGCGGACACAGGAATCTGATGGGAGACGAGCCTTCCAGATGCCGGCAGCCAGAGGAGCTGTGCAGGGCAGAGCACTGCAGCCCTGTGCCTTTCAGCCAGGCAGCAGGCTACTGTCTGGTCTTCCAGCCGTACCTGTCACCTTTCTCCTTCTGCTGGCCATGAGCTTAGGAGATAGGGAGATAAACCAGGCAGGCCGACCGCTGGCCAGTGTATAAGACGCCCAAACGACATTTCAAAGTCCTGTGCATCTTCATTCCTGAAATAAGTATTAAATTTACCCTGTTCAAACCT
Source organism: Rattus rattus (assembly GCF_011064425.1). Classification (NCBI taxonomy): domain Eukaryota; kingdom Metazoa; phylum Chordata; class Mammalia; order Rodentia; family Muridae; genus Rattus; species Rattus rattus. The sequence goes on along the minus strand of NC_046156.1, from coordinate 203,883,001 downwards.
CAATGGGTCCAAGTGGACATGGAGTATAAACAGAGAAGACCAGCTTCCTCCCCCCCCCATCCTCTCGGTGACCGTCGCCATACAGAGCCTTTAATTAAAATTTCTCCGAATCTTTCCAGAAATACTTCACACATGTTATAAGCAATGTGCTTTTAAGGACACCATTTTGAATTATGAGTGGTTATATTAATTGAGATAAAGGGATAAAATGGATGTTCAGAAACACAAAGACCTCATACGAGGACCCGAAGCTCCTTCCCCTCTGAGTCTAGGTTGGGTACCAGAGCAGCACACAGCTCCATACCGTGAAGCCATCCATGACTCAGACCTCTCTGACAGCTCTGCCATTGTCACAGAGAAGTTGCAGCCACCACTGCTCCTGCTGTCAGAGGAGCAAAGGAGAAAAGGTGCAACACGTCCCTGAGCGCTGCCATCGATGGATGGAACCGTAATCATCGGCACACTAGTCAGCACTCGGGAGGCCAGAAATACGTCGTAGCTCAATTCCCTCTCTGTTCCTGCTTGTGCCGGTGACTTAGCACCACCAAGAAGAGAATGTTTAACCCCAGACCAAAACACTGTGGGAATCAAGTCCCAGGTTTCTGAGACATCCAAAAGCCCCAGGCGGGCTCGAATCCTCACAGGTACAATGACTATCCGATTGTAGTATTCAAGGGAGCCCCCTGGCAAAAGAGAAGCACTCTTGGAACAGCCACGCTTGGTGTCAGCCATACTGTGGAGCCGTGGACATAGCCTTGCCTTTATTGGGGGCCTGACTACTCCCATAGCGCCATTCTGCTTTATGAAAATGAGCTCACCCATACTCAAAACAACCCTCTGGTTTAGGGACCACCGAGTTGGTGAGCGTCATTGTTCACGTGAGAAAGCTGTGAGGAGTGGTTGGACCGCTCTCCTGGGTCCCAGCCGGAGGAGACATTTGCTACTCTGCATTTTTTACTGACAGACTCTGATTCTATTGGCATTTTAGTGAAGGAAAGGACGGAAAGGAAGAAGGAAGGCAGGGAAGGGAAAACAAGTCTCGCTTCTGTTAAAGGTAGAGGCAGCCTGTGGTCTAGTTCCATCTGTAGAAACCTCCAGTCAGGCAGGATGTCAGGAAATATATTGCTTTTCTTTTCTTTTTTTCGGAGCTGGGGACCGAACCCAGGGCCTTGCGCTTGCTAGGCAAGCGCTCTACCACTGAGCTAAATCCCCAACCCTATATATTGCTTTTCTGATCGCACAGAGGACACACAGTTGCCACTCATTTTCTTCATTTTTAGCCCTGATCTGTCAGGTCTGCACTGTGGAAATGATGTCAAGAATCTAAGCAGCCATTTTGTGAACATGAGACCTAAACTACTAAGTATGATCGAAAAAGAAGTCAACTGCTTCTACACCAGACTTATAAGGGAGGAAAACTGTAGACCTATTTAATAAAGTACTAAAATTGACCCAAAGCCATTTTAACCTATATTTAGAAATAGCTTCTGCTCCTGGACATCCCAGAATTTATAGGACAGTTGTTCCTCTTCAAGAATCACCCATCTTTCCTTAAGCATGCCTGTCCAAGATTCTCCCCATGTGTCAGCTTCTCTACCCTGATGCACAAAACTCTAAATATGCAACCTTGAGTCTTGCCGTTCACACAGCTACTGAAGTGTGAAACTAGAAAACGTCACCTCAGCGTCTCCACTCTGAGCCATTTGTAAAGACCAAGAAACAAAGCTTTGGTCTCTAAACTTTGGGAAATTGGAGCCTTTTAGTAAAAGTCAAACAGGGCAATGCACTGGAAGAAAAAGATATGGGCCTCTTACTTCTGAAGGACAGTTTTCCAGCCCTAAGAGCCACAGCGCCATGCGCCTGCTGGGTAACATTGAGCTACAGAGACCCAGACCCCAGCCCAACAATTCTTGGCCCGTGGATGTAAAATTTGTGTCCCATTACGATTTAGAAAAGCCCCAAAGGCTGTTATGAGGTCATTTTTTTCTGGACATCTTTTCTTTCCCACAGGAAGGAATGGTGGACAGTCTCAGCAGAGTACACGGAAAGCTGTGGCTTGGTGGGACAGAGCGATGATGTACTGGGATCCCCGTGTGGGTGCATGGAAGCCAGGGCCCTATGCACACCAGAGAGAGATGCTCCATTACTGAGACGCAGACCCACCCCACAATCTTAAGAAAGAGGTGTTAGCTCTCACTACCAATCGTTCTAACAGTTTTGTCCCATTTATTTTGTTTGTTTGCTTTGGAGGTTCTGGTCTGATATGAGACAGGGTCTTGCTGTATAGCCTAGGCTGGCCCCAAACTTGTAACAGTCCTCCTGTCGATGGACCAAAATCTGTCTCTAGAGGGCAGAGAGTAGATTGAGGAGTTTATGATGAAGATGTTCCTCAGAGCCAAGCTGCCACCTTTACTTTTCTTAAAACATAGCTTGAACACCAAAAAACCGTGAGCACAAGGAGTCTCATGTCTTAGACGTCCCACTTGTCACCCACAACGCAGGATGCCTTCAATGTGCTTCTCAGTCCTTGCCCTGTTCTACCTCCTCAGAGCTCCTTTCCTCCTGTCTTGGGGAGCCTCCCTTCCAGGTGGGGTGGCACTGAGGACATAGGGAAGAGTTCCAAAGCTCTCCCTGCTCCTGGTTCCCCTCCTAAGAATACCTTGGAGCCCTGATGGCCTTGATGACAAAACAGGACTACAGCATCCAACCTGTCTCCTCCTCAGATACGTCTGCTGCACTGGGTTTAATCTAGAAAATCAAGCCATGTGTCTTGGGGCCCTCTTTGGGAGCCAGCAGGACAGAGGTCATCCCTTCCCACCCTTATACCTCACCTTGGCTGCTGTGGTAAGTCAGTCCTCACAGATGAAAAGGAGCACAGCCAGGAGCCCGGGCACTTTCCATTGACCATAGGACTTTGCCGAAGATACACATGGAATGTGTTAGCCACCGTCTTCTTGCTGTTCCCAGACCCAGTGTCCCAGTGTTTATTAATGTTTATTAACACTGTCCCAGCAGAAATAGCACAGACTGGGGAGCTCGGAGGGCAACTGGAAAGCGCCTCTCAGGGTTCTAGAGATGGAAACGTTTAAAAACTCAGCATCTGGTTGAGATTGGTCTTGTGGTTCCAAATGGTGCTGCTGCTTGGACACCCTCTGGAGGGAATGAGTGCTGCCGTTCACAAGTAGAGGGTACACAGCCACCAGCTTACTCCCTTGGGCCCTTGCTCAGGGGTGCTAACCCATCCTAAGGGCCATGCTCTCCTGACCCATCACCTCCCAAACACTCCATCTTCAAATACTGCAATCGCACTTTCCTGTATCCCTTGTGGGGAGCACATCCAGACCACAGCATCCCAGAAGAGAGATAGAGCAGGTCTACGTTCTCTAGCCTTTCTCTCAGCAAGGTGTTTCCAGACCAGGGAAGCCTGGATTCTCATTCTATGGAAGCTCCTAGGAATAGTGGCCAGAAATGACCTCTCAGCCTCATCCCTTCTCCTGACCAGGTCAACAGGAAAGCCCTCCAAGCCTCATTGTCCCCACCCCTACCCCAGGCATCTCTTGTCTCCAGCAAACATCTTCCAATCCTTCAGTGGTGGGCGGAGTAAACCAAGTAATAGTTTGCCAAAGAAGCTCACAGCCCCATTTCAGGAGCCATGAATGTGCTATATGCTCTGTGGGAAAAGGAACTTTGTGGGTGTGATTAAATTATGGATCTTGAGATGGCAGATTATCCAAGTAAGCCAATCACAGAGGTAATCACTGAGAGTGAGGCAGAGGTCAGAGGGTGAGAGGGAAGCAGTGTGTGTGTTAGAGAGGGAGGGGAGCCGGGGGGGCGGGGGGGCAAAGACAAGCAGGGGCAGAGGAGGGAGGGGAAAAAAGAGACAGAGATAGAGAGACAGAAACAGAGAGAGACATAGAGAGACAGAGACAGAAACAGAGAGACAGAGAGAGAGAGAGGAGAGAGAGAGAGACCGAAAGACACAGACACAGAGACAGAGACAAAGGAACATCTGAATATGTTAATAGAGGAAGAGACCACTAGTCAAGGAATTCCAGGAGGCCTCTTGCAAGCCAGGAATGACAGGGGAAGCAGATGTTCTCCTCACAGCCCTCCAGAATCAACACAGCCCCACAACTCTGCTGAGTTTTGGAACGCTAAAGCTGTCCGCATGTCTGATCTCTATGAGCATACTGGAGTAAATAAATTCTCACTATTTTGAATGTGGTGATTATCGATTACCAGTGTGGTTTGTTTGTGATAGCAATTGGTAAGGAACTAGTAAACTAGGAGTGAAAAATTGAAGTTTGGTAACATCCACAGAAGCTGAACACACGTTGACCTCATGAATCATAGCTCCACTCTCAGGTATACCCCAAAAAAATGGATCTATAGGTAGGTGGGCAGGAGAAGTCACCTGCTGTGTTCAGAACGTCCGTGGACTTTCCCAAGTCTGAGGACAGTCCAAAAGTCTACCAGAGGCAGAACAAGCTGAGACACACAGCACATTGTCTGAAGTGTAGCAATGGGGGGGGGGGGAGGCAGGGCAGCCAGTAAGACATATTCTTTGTGATGTTAGAAAACACACAAGCAGCAAAACAGTTCTGTGCTGGCAGAAGCCATCAGTCCTCCCAAGGTGCAGATATAAAGTGACCTTTAGTGCTGGTAATATGTTCTGTTTGCTGATCTGTATGATGTTTCAGTTTGTACAAAATTGGACTTGTGGTTCACACCTTTAAAAAATATATATATTAATAAAACTATTAAAAAGCGATGAAGGGGATAAGACCCATGCCTTCATAGAAGCTGGTTCTCTCTGGGATTCTCCAAATGTGTGTAAGCCAAGGGCCACCCACCCCCAGGCAGCCCACTTTTTTAGAGTCCATCTCTGGTCCTATATGTCCTGTGAATATGCGACAAACGTTTACTTAGGGGACCATTTCACAGGGACTTTGTTTAAGTAAAGGACGTTTGCCTAAGGGTATATGATCTTCCCCTTTGGGGATAGAAGAACTACAGACTAGCTTGTTCTTAGGCAACCTTGAACCCACACCTCCTTCAATACATGTGAAGAGCTGAAACCGTCTCTTTTATATAATTTCCTTTTTTTTCTTGATGTCTCCGTGGAGTTTAATACCTCACATTTATTTTGAGAAATTTTGTTAGCTGTTCCATTAAGCCTTAATTAGAGTATAATGAAATTATAAATTCATAAAATAAAAACAAAACGGTTGCTACCACAAACGTTCAGTTCTTTAGTAAGGCTCTGGTTTTACCTGGAGTAGTGGGAAGGAACAGTGGGGAAAGGAACCCATGAAGGCTGAATCTCAGACCAACAGATGGATACAAGATGGAAGGGAACGCGGACGCAGACCCGGATCAGGGGCGCTGGGGAGGGGGGGGACGCGGGGGGTTCATCTTCCTTGGTCCACCCTGGGCTGCCCATTTGCTCTCCCACAAGTCACAGCTGTCAAAGCTCAGCGGCCTGGAGGGGAGACGGGGCGGGGCTTAGGAGCGGAGGCGGAGCCTCGGAGAGCATCTTCTGGCCCCGGGGCCTGGACTGGCCCGCCGCCCCCACCTGCAGCGCGGCGGAGCGCGGGCGCGTCACTCCCAGCGGAAGCGCCAGCCCCGCGTCTGGCGAGGTGCGCGCCTCGCCGCTCCCGCTCCAGCGCTTCGTGGCCCGCCTGTGTCTGCAGGGCAGGGGCGGGGGCCCGGCAGCACGGACGGACAGGGGACTGAGATCGAAGTCACCGCTGAATCGTCGACAGTCACGCAGCTCGGACGGCGCGTCCGAGCAGGAGCCGATCAGGAAGGTGAAGGACCACTGCCGATCCGACAGCGCGTCCCAGGTCAGTCCGCCCGCTGCACTTGGGGAAACTTTGGGATGCGGTGACAGCCGCGAGACTGAGGCACCAAGGGTCGCGAGGCCCTGTGGCCTCCGTGCACCCCACGAATAGGCACCTGCCTCACATTTGACACCGCAGCTGCCAGGGCGGGGACCGAGACCCCGCTACCATGGACCACTGCGGGCCACCGAGGGCCGGCGGGTTTCAGGGGTCTCCCGAGAGACTCCGACTCGCCCGCGCCCCGCTGCGCGCCTCCGGGTCCCCGCAGGTCCCCAGCTCCCGTTGGCGGCTCGCGCTCAGACCCCGCGAGGCTGCGGATTCCGCCGCCTTCGGGCCTCGCGACGCGGGAGGAGCGGCCCGGGGCCCTGGGCTGCAGGGTGGGAGCCCCCGGCGGGAGCGGCGCGCGCTCGGCCGGTGGAGCGCGCGGGTCGCGGGTCCGGCTGGAGCGCGTGGCCGCAGGTGCCCGTGGCCGCTGGGCAGCGGAGGTGCGGAGCGCGGGCTGGGGCCGCGGAGCTGATTGCAACCTCGGGCTGCAAGAACCCGGGTCGCCGGATAGGCTGTCCCGTCCCTGCGGCTCCTGGGTGCGCACATCCTTGGCACCGGGCATCCAGACCCCCTCAGCGGAGAGCGGGCTGCAGAGCGGCGCCTGCCCGGGCGGAGGACCAGTGCTGCCCGCTCTCTGGCACGCTATCTCCCCAGCGAGGGCCGCGTGCTAGTAGGCTGCGCGGGGACCACTGCCCAGGGCCTCCTGGCACAAGCCTTTTTCGTGGACAGCTGCCTGCCCTGGCTTGGAGTGGAGGCAACGGAATGAGCACCCCGCCCCCATCCGCGCCCCAGCGCTGTCGCCCCAGTCACCTTCCTTTGCCCTTCTCCGACAGCACCTTGGACTTGCTCTCTCCAGAACTGGGGAAAATCTGAGGAAACCGGACAGGGACCTTGGAGACACACCGCCTGCATACTCAACAGCCTGGAAATCAGTCACCTTGGTACCTCGCAGCTTCCCAGACACTTTGGAGGGGCAGGTTTGCAATTTCTACCCCCATCCTCATCCCCTCCCCCGTCTCTGTCTCTGCTGAGGGAGGGAATCTTCTGAGGAGAAGCTGGGATCTAGGCATCCCATAACCTAGCCCCAGAGCCCAAGGAGGAGCTCATGGGTTGTTAAAAGACATCCTAGTTTTGTAGCTATGTGAGGGAACCAGCAAACCTTATAAACTAACTCCTTCCTGTGGGCAGTTCCTGAATATTTCTTGGAAGACTGGAGATGCAAGGAAGCCGACTTTTCCTGGCCAGTCACTGCATCTTTTGCTTGGCTCTGACTCTCTCCTTGCTGGGAAGAGACACATTTTGCTTATGACCTCTGTCTGGCCTCATTCCAATTTCTGTCTGCCTTGGATTGCTTGCCCATCAGGACTGATTTTTGAAGAGCTGTCTGGGAAGGGAAGGCTGCAAACCTCTGGTCCTGGTTGGCTCAAACTCGGGGTTGTAGTCTTCTGTGGGACCCGTGGGCTCCCCAATCCTCCTCTGGGCCGTGGCAGCACTTCTGCAAGGAAATTGATTGTCAAACAACTTGGGAATGATGGTGGAGGCACCCCGGGTGAGCAGACTCAGGGCTTGGAAGCAACCAGGAAACAGACAGGAGTGAGGAATCCCCTTTTTTAAAGGCTTACATGACTCTAGGAGATGCCATTGGTGCATGAAACCTGGCATCAGCCTGCCAGGTTCCACCAGCTCAGGGAACTCACATAAGTAGGACCTGTATTGGGTGTTGCATATTTGGAACGAGTGCTCACGGTCACCCACTGTAATGTAGATATTGCTCCCCCAACCCCCATCTTAAGAACAATACCACGAAACCTGGTAACTCTGAGAGAGCCCAGTTCCCTGCCACCTCTTCCACATCAGGGTAGGAACTAGGACAAGAGAAAGAACTGTCCTAAGCTTTAGAGTCATATATACACTTTACAGCTCCATAGCCAGACAACTGTTCTATAAGAGGGAACACAAAGGAGAATGACTATCCTGTCCTAATGAATAGAAAACTGGGGACAGCGGGAGGACAAAGGCATAGGAAGAATTGGTTCCAAGATGGCTTTCCAAGTATGTCTGTCTTAAAGCGCTGCCATTTTGGGTACCACAGTAATCAGGTACCCCAGCCGGGCCCTGCCGTGGGGAAGTCTGTCATCTGAGAGGCAGGGAGATGCTGAGATATAGCGCTCCGGGCAGGCAGATAAAAGGAATGACCTTGGGAGAGTCCAGCCACCTTTCCTACTCTCGTGTACAAAACGTGGACTGAACCAGATGAGTACCAAGGGGTGGGCTCCCCTGCAAACAGAGTCGAGCTGGGTTTCTGTGCGTGGGATCCATTCCAGACTCATTTACAAACTCGTAGTCGGTGAAATGTGATAAACCGAACACTGTGGGGATTTCTAAACAAGGAATTAAAACACTCCACTCCAAATGGGGGACAGGCGGGCAGCACGTCGTCAGTGTTTATGCGCCTCTGAATAGCCCTGATTTCTTTTGGTAGGAGCTGACAGCTGGCTGACAGAAACCTCACCCAGCGAGAGAAGAGACAAAAACCAAGTATGAAGTTGGGAATCATGTTTTCAGGTAACTTTCTATTTCCATCCGGAGTGGGTGTCTGGGAGGGTGAGTGTAGCCAACAGATATTTGTCCCCCAGGGGCCCCTGATTCTAAGGCACCATGCTCTGCCTCTGTCTCCTAGTTTCCTGGTGGCAGAGTAGAGAGCTGGGGCTCCCAGCTCCAGCGTGCAAACTCTCCTCTGTCCACACCATCTGCTGCTTCTATTATCCCTGGTCTTTCTGATCAATATGGCCAGTCCTTGTGGATTTGCCCAAGAAACTGGTCATCAGCTACTTGGGCTGGGGACACAGTCTGGAAGTCCAGATAGAGTCTGTCCACAGATTTTTCAACCTACCTCTGGTTTTTGCCCTGTGCCTCATTGCCACTCTGCATGGTATCTGGGACTACTGGGGCCTACAGGTCAAGGGTCATATATGACAGTGGTTCTTCACGACAGCATTGATCACCCTGACAGCTCTCCTCTGCTCCCAAAGCGTATTTGGAATTGCTCATTTGATAACACCTTTCCTCTGGTTGTCTTTGTTCTTGGAAGTATATACCTTTAAGACGTCTTATAACAGGCAAATCAATTTTGAGTGGAAGCTTAACCATCACTTACAGAGGTGGTCAAAGAATGTGTGAAGTACACGGTGATACATCCTAGCTAAAGCTACAGACTTCTACTTTTAACCAGGAATGAGGCTGGAGCGGTGGCTCAACTCTTAGGAGCCCCAGTTTCCCTTCCAGAGGACCCAGGTTCAATTCCCAGCAGCCACAAGACCTCTCACAACTACCTACAACTCTCGGTTCTAGGGGATCTGATGCCCTTCTCTGGCGTCTAAGGGCACCGCACAGACATATATACGGACAAATGTTCATACAAATAAAATAAAACATAAGAAAGAGGTAAAACAGAGAGAGGGGTTTATGCAACTATTTGGTAATTCAGATCTTCTAATAATGTAGGGACCCATAAGGAAAACCTAGTAAATTCTTACTAGATTCCATGCAATCTGATGATCAATGGTTTAAATTTAAAGTTCAACCTGTTTAAATGCAAAGTTATTTACTTAGTTTGTGTGTCCTTGTATGTTTTCATGTGGGTGCAGACGCACATATTTTAATGTATATGGTGGCTAGAGGACAACCTTATGTTTCATTTCTCAGGCACTGTCTATTTTATGGTATGTATGCATGGTATGTGTGCATACATATGTGCACACTGCTCATTTGTGAGTACATGTCAGTTTACAGGTACATGTGAGAGTGTGTGTGTGTATGTGCATGCATGCATGTGTGTGTATGTGCGTGTGTGTGTAAATGTGCATGCATGCATGTGTGTGTGTG